>NC_043980.1:5986194-6286194 GCF_902150065.1 Myripristis murdjan | reverse complement strand
CAGATGTTTTGCTTTTGACTACCACAGTGAAGTCAATGGAGTCAGGGCCATGTAAATGACACATGTGAGAAGTGTTGTGCAAAAGAGCGTGAAAAATGTGTGAATCCAATGAAAAGGTATGAACACATTTGCAAAAGAAAACTTCTGCTGTGGTTTGGAGGTGAAGATGACGACAAAGTGGATCCCAGTTTCATTAAACTGAAAAAAAAAAAAAAATGTTTGAAAAAAACTGTAAACAATTTATCAAATGTTCCAAGAGATTCATATATGGTATTATTCATGGTATTATGTTCTTGACTAATTCTGACAATTGAACAGACTATTTTGCATGTGATGACTTATACAATGAAATGATGTTGACAGGTTTTGGAGAGAACAACCATTAGACTGAGAACCCAACAGTCAGTTTAGATCAACAAGATCTATTCACTTGGAAATTGTGCTAACTGTAGGCTAACTGTACTAAATCATTTGCAAAGATGTAATGAGATATTGAGACATGTACTAAGCCATTTGCAATTTCATGAAATTAATGAGAAGTTCCAGTATGTTTTGAATAATTGCCAAGAGGTTTGGAGTTTTGTTATTTTGTTTTTTTTGTTATTTTGAGAATGTCATTTCTGTTTCAAGAAATGTGCCAAACCAATGGAGAAAAACTGTAATAACAAGAGCAAAGTTATAGCCTGCACATCACCGTGGAAAATCGTACAGGTACTGTCCGTGGTGCTGAATCTGCCTCAGCGGGTACTGTCCATGGCACTGAATCTGCCTCAGCAGGTACTGTCCGTGGTGCTGACTCTGCCTCAGCAGGTACTGTCCGTGGTGCTGACTCCTCTGAGGCATTTCATTCTCTTTATTATAGAAGTTAAAGCTCCATAAAATTCACGGAGGATTTTGTTTAGCTCTTCTTTACTTTCAGTTGAAAAAAATCAGCTGTTTGCCCGGTGATTTTAAGGTAGACTTGTAGACCTTTGACGGTCCAAGACGTTGACCGGGCCATACTGCCTTCATTTCCTGACCTCTACAGCTGATCCAACTCTTCACTCGTCACTCTCGCGTATCTCGGCTTTTTCTCTTCTGTCTTGTCTTCCTTGTTCAGCCATTTATCCAAACTTAGGTCGCCAAATAAATCAAAATTGACAACAAAACAGTCCATTATGCAGACTAACAAAGTTGACAGCGGCTTTTGATGCGGGTTTCAGTGAAACGTTTCGTGCTGCCATGGAAACTACACAGACTCCAGCAATAAGATACAGGCGGAGTAATATTTTCAGTAATGAGGTAATTTTCATTTGAGCACGGCTAGCCGTGCTGTCATGCTCATTTGAGCACATTCTAAACGTCTGATTGACCAATCAGATTGCTTGGTCGGATCTACGTGTTGTAAAATATTTTTATATTTAGATAGGCTATTTCATATGCATGCGCTATGCAATTTCAGCTCTGCTGCGTTAATTGACCCTTGGCCATGCCAAGGACCCCCACCGCACGTTACTGTCTGTCTGTCTGTCTGTCTGTCTATCTATATGTCTGTACAGACAGACAGGCACACAGAGACACATACAGACAGACAGACAGAGACAGACAGACAGAGACACACAGATAGAGACACACAGATAGATAGACAGACAGACAGACAGGCAGACAGACAGGCAGACAGACAGACAGACAGACAGACAGACAGACAGACAGACAGACAGATAGATAGATAGATAGATAGATAGATTTATGTCAAAAACACGGACGTAGGTGTGGTGAGAACTTAGAAAAACAATGAGAAATGAGATATCCCTCTCAATCTGGCTAAAAAAAAATGGCTTAAAATCCAAACAGAAGATATGACGCTAACACAAATACACTCTAATATTTGTAGGGACAGTATTCCACTGTTTTGTGGCTGCAACTGAAAAAGCAGTTTGAGCAAATAATGTCCAACATTTTTTTACGTAACAATCTCCCCTCGTTGATGATCTGATATGTCATATTTCACCAGGAGCTTCTGGAATAAATTGTTTGAGGGGTAGGGGAGCTTAACCATGAGTCTTACAAAGTGAACACATATTGCTTATAAAAAATGTAATGTAATTTTCAATAATACTGCAGTTGTGGGAGGAGTTTTTCTTTCTTGTCTGGTGCATTAAGAGCTCATTTAAACAGTTTACAAAGTGGTTGTATTGTTGTTGTACACGCCTGTGACCAGGAGGTGGCACAATAACACAGATGTGATAATACCACAGAGTGCATGTAAATAAAATCTGCACATGGATTTAAGTAATTACAAATAATTTTGAAATGTATTCAACTATGTTTGATTTTCCCTGAGATATACTTGGTGTGTTTCTTAAAATTTAAATATGATTCGATAATCAGGCCTAAACACTTAAAATGGTTGACATTGTCTACCTTTTCTCCTTTGAACAAGCTCTCAGGATCAGGAGTGTTGACTTGCTTCATGGAGAAAAATACCGCGACAGTCCTGGACACATTTAAAGACAGACACGAGTTGGACAGCCAGTCAGCTGTTTTCTCCACAGCTCTTGTGAGTTGTAAAGCTGCTTGATGTGTTGATTTGAATTGACATGTATGACTGTGTCATCTGCATACATTTGTATGTGGACATCATCACAGGTGATTGACAAATCATAGATATAGATGGTGAACTGCAAAGGTCTTAAAATGGAACCTTGAGGGACCCCGGCAGTGCAATCTAGAAAGTAAAACTGATGATTGTTTATTCTAGTGCAATGTTGTCTGTTACCTAAACAGGATGACATCGAGTTCATTGTGAAATATGAAAACCTCATGATTCACTGTAGCAAACCATTTTTTGAATCAATAAAGTTGGCAAAAGCTACAGCCTACTTTTTATTTTCTTCAATAAAATAACAACAGACTACAGTGTTATGCATGTTAAACAAGCTTTCCACAGTTAATGATGTACAATGACACCAGTTATGAATCTCTTTATTTGAATGACGTAACATTTAACATTTATTACAGCAAAAAGCCCAAACACAATGATTCCTATTCATGTCTTCTGCTTCAGTGTGCTGCTGTACAGAGCCACAGGTCAGGTTTTCAAGCTCAACTTAGAATAATTTTAAAAGGCAATAAGTAAAGCAACTATAACTCAACAAAGCCTGTGGGCTTTGTTGAACAAAAAGCCTGTGGGCTTTGTTGAACAAAAAGCATTGCAGAACAAGAGGCTACAATGACTTGGGGCATCAGAATTGTGTTCAAGTTTGTGTGTCTCCTGTCATCTGACAAAACACACACTAGCTGTACAGAGTATCATTAGAAATCAAGGTGAGGTACATTTTGAAAGGGTAAACATGATTTTCATTTGAGTCTGTCCTGGTTTTTCATGAGGCTCCAACCTGAGTGGACTTTACACCTGGTCTTCCTGCTCCTCTGTGGCTTCTGTCTGTGCTGCAGTGACGGTCACATACACAGGATCAGAGTCTGACTGATGGGGGAGAAGACACAAGATGAGACAGGGAAATATACAGTCTCTCTCTCTCTCTCTCTCTCTCTCTCTCTCTCTCTCTCTCTCTCTCTCTCTCTCTCTCTCTCCTTCTCTCTCTCTCTTTCTCTCTCACCTGTACAGCCTGTCCTGGGTTGCTCTGCTCTGAGTTAGGAGATTTCTTCTTCCTGGATTGAATTCATCAACCAAAAACAAAAATTCAACAATCTATAATTCATGAAGATTCATAAAATATGAAAGGAATCTTTGAATAGAAGTGATGGGTTTTTATTCTGTTACCTGATGCACAAATAGAGGACAAAGAGAGCGATTGGTTTCAGGATGAGTAGAGTTGCTCTGACTGCATTCGCATGTTTCATTTCTTTTCCAGCAGAGGGATCTGGTAATTAAGGAGAAAGTGAGGATGTGTTTTTGCAATGACACATACTAGATGTAAATAACCAGACAAGTTATAATCAGCTGTCAAGATGATGTCACTAGATGTTTGACGTTTCTAATCTCCAGTACAGCTGGGGAGACCTTGGTGTAAAACTGGTGTAAAAAGCTGTGATACCTGTACCACTGGTGGTATGCAAGACAGGTATACACATCACATTACAATGATGTAAAAATTAGCTTTTAATCATTTAAATGTTTTAGAAATAAAATTTGCTTGTGCTTAGCTGCATAACGTGATGTCACGTCATGTCCGACAGAGCATGAACTTGTAATAATCTACTTGGGTGGTACCTGGGAAATTTGGTTTGGTACATCGTGCTACAGGGTCTGAAAAGTTTGGGAACCTCTGCCTTAAGCTATGCACTTTATCTCCATGTGCTGTAGTCTGAGAATTTAAAACAAGGCAGAGCTGAAAAAACACATACACCTAACAAAATCTTTCCCTGGTTAATAAAAACTAAAGGTGACAGATTTAGGATATTTGTTCCCACATGATATCGAGATCCACTTCCATTTCACTCACATTTCACATCAGTGGAGGTGGTATAAAGATCAAAAAAGTCAATAACAGAAGAAGACGGTTGAGGTGGTGGATGGGTAAATCACACCGACCTTCACTCACTGTCCAAACTGAATCAGTTAGTCACACCTCATTACAAGTTATGATTCATAACTAGTTGCTGTTGTGTTCTTTAGCTTGTGAATCAGAGCTACTTTAGGAAAGGGTTATGTGCAGAACCACGCCACAGCTTCTCCTGTTCTTATCATTAACCTTGATATGGCTGTCCTACTGTGGTGGATTTCATGAGTAGCAGATGGGCTACTCTGGATGAGCTGGAAAGCTAGCATAGTCCTCATGTTTGTAATGTGCTGGTGAGAGGTAAATCTGCAGCAGCTTGAAGGGCACCAGGGAGTCTAGAAGGTGTTTTTTGGTTTTGTTTTTGGTAAAGGAACAAGTGACATGACACCATTAGAACTGGACAAACAATGTACAAAAACAATGGCATCATTGTATCACTGCTAAAAGCTAATCGTGGAATAAATCCCCTACAATGTCACAAAAAAATATCTAATGGTGATGGCCATAGTGGGGGAGACTTAGGAAAATGGGCTCAACAAAAGGAGGAATCAACAGAACTTTCCATGGGATATAAGGCAGTGCTCAGGGACTCTGCCTTGAGTGTCTCAACCAGTCATGGTTTACTGTATTTGGTACTTTTACAGTAAATCTTCAGCTTTGTAGTCTGTTGTAGTTTTATTTCATTGTTTAAGCATTTTTTGGTAAAACAAGCTGTGGAAGATCTGGAGATCAACTGGCCTAGCTGTAGCAAGAAATCCACAACATTAATTGGCGAGCCAGCCAGGAGGGCCTAAGGCCAGTTGGGGGGGGCATCTTCTGACCAAAAGCATGGTGGCCACAAAATACAGGTAAGCAGAGCCTATTTCTAAAAATCTGCTATTTTGGTCTCACTCTCTAGTGTGGTCTTTAGCTTGTGAATTTATTCTATAATTAGTCGCAAGCCCTTTTCCAATTGATCTGACGATGCTCTGATGGTACATTGATTGCACCTAAACACTACATCCAGGAATACAGGAACTGAAGATATGAACTGAAGCCACATAAAATGAATATTTTTTACATTTTGTCGTTAAATAAGACAATGTGTCATATTAAGACATGGATGACCTGCAGCTGCAGCTTTTAGCTGTGGCATGTCAGAACTTAGAACTTAGAACTTAGAAGACTTTATTGTCACTGCACAATGTACAATGAAATTGGTACATTCTTGGCAAACAAGCTCAAACAGACATCAGTAAAAGTAGACAAATAACACAATAAAAGAATGAGTATAAAAATATAAAAATATATATGAAAAAATGTTAGCTGTATAAATAAAAATAAAAACCTGAATGGGTATAATTTACCTTCCACAACAGTCAGCTGTAATTTGGAGTTATGACGTCCTCTTCTGTTTTGGGCTTCACAGTAATATTCTCCACTGTGTTCAGATGTGATGTTTGTGATGGTGAAGGTCGGTCCCAATGCTTTTGGTGATGTTTCATTCTTCTTGTACCAGGTATAATTAGCTGCTGGGTTAGCATCAGTGCTGCAGGTCAGATTCAATGAACTGCCTTCCACTATTTCACCAGAGGGACTCACCGACACTGAGGGGATCCTGGGACCATCTGGTGGACAGTTTATATGAAGGCACAATTAATTGTTTTTTTCCTAAGATATCTGTAGGACATGGGACTTGAACTCCGGTCTGTAGAAACAAACTCCTGTTGACTGAGCCATCCACCACCTCACCTACCTCTGAAGGCTGTGGTTTTTGTTTGTTTTATTCTACATCACAAAACTTTAAAACGCAACATTTCTATGTAGCATTGGTTTCCAGAAAAGCAAAATGCCAATATTTTTTCCTGGCAACAGGGAGACAAATTGTACCGCTCTTCACCTAAAAGACCGGGAGGAGACGACTGCAGCTGCAGAGATACTAATTTCTTCACCAACAGCAACCTCAACAAACCACAACATAGCTACAAAACAAGAGACAAAGAGCTTGAGTCTTGCTTATTTTCAACTGGAAACCTGTCACTGTGCTACAGCCATCACAGCTGCTGCTTTCTCCACTGACAGGTAAAACCTACAGCTGAGTGGACCAAGTTCTGCTGAAGCTGTCAAAAGACATTCTGCAAAATGCAGTCAGGTTGAGTCAAAGTGGCTTCAAGAGAACTGTAAATCACAACACTTCTTCACAAAAATACTTTTGGAACGTACTGAACACCACAGACTGATGATATAGAACAAGCTTTAATGAACTTGCTAATGTTGTTTACTTACATTGGACATCTATCGGTACAGAAGAAGAGTTTATCTGTCCAAGTTGATTCTCAGACTGACAGTGGTATGTCCCTGTGTCCTCAGAGCTGATGGAGGTGAAGTTATAACTTCCCTCTGATCCCTGACGCAGAGTTTGGATCTCCTTGTACCAGGTATAAGTAGCTGCTGGGTTAGAATCACTGCTGCAGGTCAGAGTCACTGAACTGCCCTCCACTATTTCACCAGAGGGACTGACCAACACTGAGGGAATCCTGGGACCATCTGAAAAATAAGTTTAAGGTGAGAATGTGTTTTTGCAATGGCACATACTGGATTTAAATGATCAGGTTTGTAGTAAATGGGGTGATGTGACCACGAGTCTGATGGTTCCAATCCTCACAACAGCTGAGAAAATCTGGGGGACAAAAGTGGCTAAGTAACACTCTTTTTAACTTCAACATCTACTGTCAATGTGCCCTTAGGCAAGGCACTTTATCTCCTGCAGTGGAGCGGCTCACTGAACCACAGTAGCAGATTGTAAACCAGGGAAAGGAGCAGGCCCTGATGGGGTAAGCCCAGGACTGTTCAGACTACTACCAGGTGAATGGCTAATGTTCCTATGTACACTCCTAAACACCACCTTTGTGACGGGCTATCCAATGAGTTGGACCCCTGCCAGACTAATCATGCTATTTAAGAAAGGTAACCCTCTGAACTGTGATAATTACCGGGGAATAAGTGTGATGAATAGTGCAGCAAAATTGTATGACTATGTGTTGAACAATTGACTAATGGCCTGGTATAAGCCATCCAGGGAACAAGCAGGAGCCCAACCTAAAAGAGGCTGTATTGAACACATTGTAACACTATCTTATTACCCTATCTTGCGCCAGACTCCCTAAACCCGCTATTTGCGGATTTAGGATTTAGGAAGAGGCGTTCCCCCGTAAAAGTTGCTATCTTGTGCACCTCCCGCTATCCGTAAAACACCTGCGCTACCCGCTATATTATGCATAGGCATGTTTTGGGCGTTACGGCAGTTAAACCAATCAGTGTGCCAGGTGCCATTGCCTTTAAGAGCACGATGCGCTATCCTAAATCCTAAATCCTAAATCCTAAACCCGCGATGGAGAGAGGGAGGTAGATTTTCTCAGGGCTTCTACTGAGGCTAAAGCAAGTTGGCTTTATATACATATTATATATTATATTATAGGCGAGTTAATTCGGGAGGTGGAGCCACATGTGTCCAAGTGGACGTGTCACAAGGTTGTACTGATTGAGTAAAATCCCCGGGTCACACCACACACACACAAGAGGCAGAGGTGGAACTATGTGTAAACTAATTTATTGACAAGGTAGATTGGGCAAATAAAATATTAAAAATAAAAATATAGCATAGCTGCTGGCTTATGATAAAACAATAAAACGTGCTGGCGTAAGTGTCCAATTAAAACAGTCTTTCCTCTAAACAGTCTATATGAGTAATATACTCAGTCCATTCCAGCGGCGTCCCGGTATCAGTCTGACCGTGTGCGTGGCGAGGCTCCGTCGGGGCGCGCATTGAAGCCGCCTGGGCGCGCTCTCATAACAGCCCAAACTTTAGGGATAGCGGATAGCGGGTGGTCAGGACCACCCGCTATCCGCTATCCCTAAAGTGTGTGCGCAAGATAGCAACTTTAGGGATAGCGCATGAAACACGCCCACGGACACACCTCCAGGCGCAAATGATGCAGTCGGCATAACGGATAGCGGGTAGCGGGTGCCGCAAGATACCGTTTAGGGATAGCGGAAGTTCCTAAATCCGCAATTTGCGGGTAGCGGGTAGTGGCAGCGGATAGCGGTTGGCACAAGATAGGGCCCTAAGACTCCTTATAGAATACAGTGTCAGAAATAAAGTGAAGCTGTACATTGCTTTTGTAGATTTCTCTAAAGCCTATGATAGAGTTCCCAGAGGAAAACTGTTTAAAATCCTTAAGGGTTTGGGGTGTGGAGCTACTATGATTTTGGCTCTAATGTCAATGTGTACAGGAATACTGTGATGAGTATGGCATGGTCGTTAATGAAGATAAAACAAAGTTTATGGCTATACTGGGATCAGATCAAGACAGGCAGCCTATTCAGTTAGGTTCCTTTGTTGTAAAGCACTGTGATAGTTACACATATCTTGGAGCTATTTTCACTGCTGACAGAAAGGCTAGAACATCACTTGCTTTGCATGTAAAAGAGAAAACAAAACATTTAAATAAGCTGATCATTTTCCTGTCTACTAACTATGCTGCCCCGTTTAGTGTGAAACAGAAGGTCTTCTAGGCTGCCTTCTCATTAGCAGTTCTGTATGGCTGTGAATCATGGCTCAATGTCCCCCTAAAGCCAGTCGAGTCTCTCTACATGACTGCGGTGAAGTCCCTACTAGGAGTAAGAACAACTACACCGAAACTAATCTGTCTGATAGAGGTAGGACTCCCCTCTGTAGAGGCCCTAGTGAGAGACAAGCAACACAGGTTTTTCACTAAGATGCAGCAACGACAAGGAATGCTTGATGACCCCCTGTGGTTTGTGCTCGAAATCACAGGACACAAAAACAAAGTCATGATGTCACATATAAATAACATTCTAGAAAAACAATATCACATTGAATGTGACCGTAGAGAAATGGTCAGAAAGCTGCGGGCACAGGAGGGGACAAGGTACAAGACTTACCAAGCAATCAACCTAGATATGACCATCCACCCACTCTATTGCAGAAATGCCCCTGTTATAGAAGACCATCTGAGAATAACCTTCACCCGGTTCAGGTTATCTGCTCATAGGTTACGAGTGGAAATGGGGAGATGGAGCCGTACCCCACCGGAACACCGGGTGTGCTGCTGCGGGACTGGTATACAGAATGAGGAACACATACTTGTGTGTCCTCTCACACAGGAAATCCGGACAAAATATGGACATTACTCTACCCAACTGAAGTCACTCTTCATGAACACTGACAAGAAACTTCTAATGATGTTACACGCCTGCTTGACAGAGTTAGAGCATCAGCAAGTGGATTAATGTTCTAAGTCGGTATTGTTTTATTGCTGTTATTATTCCATGAATGTCATGATTGTACAGTATCTGACTTTTGTAAATGATCAAAAATTGATATTTTAATGTTTGGACACAAATATTTTATATTGTTGTCAATAAAGTTAACTAACTAACTATGTGAAGCAAGGCAGGGCTGAAAAAACGTACATACTTGCAAAACCATTGCATTGTTAATAAAAGCTAAAATAAATCAATAAATAAGATAAATTGAAGAAGTTGTACCGTCTTTCACTCACATTTCACATCAATAGAGGTGAAGTCAGATCTTTTTGCCCCCAGCTCATTCTGCGCTGTGCAGTAAAACTCTCCAGAGTCAGAGGACTGGATAGAAACAAAGTCCAGCTGTGGTCCTGTCCTAAAAGGTTCCTGGTCTGGATTTCCATTCTTCTTGTACCAGGTATAAGTAGCTGCTGGGTTAGCATCACTGCTGCAGGTCAGAGTCACTGAACTGCCCTCCACTATTTCACCAGAGGGCCTCACCGACACTGAGGGAACCTTTGGAGCATCTGGAGGACATCATGTTAACATACACTAACTTTAAGATGAGGATGTGTTTTATCATGGCAAAGATTTATAGGTGCCTTCACACGAACATTCAAATCGTCAGAAAATTTCATTCACCCTTTAAAAAATGTGTGCCTCTTTAAGCTTTGCAAGCAACAAGTGTTAAAGGCCAATCAGAATTATATAAGTTGAGCCCTGGTGTCACCCCGGGGTGAGACGTCTGAATCTTGATGAAGCCTGACATCTAATGGTGAAAAGCACAAGTGGAAGTAACTAATTACATTCTCTCATTTTACCGTAACTGAGTTGGTTTTCTGTGCACTTGTACCTTTTTGAGTATTTTTCAAAGTCAGTAATTTTACTTTTATTGCAGCCCATTTTTGCCTGAGTTTTGTCCTTCACTACATTTTAAATCAGGTCCATTACAGAGAACAAATGACCAATGACAGCTTGTGGAACCTTTCACAATAAAGTGTCCTAAAGTGCAGTGTGTGTGTGTGTGTGTGTGTGTGTGTGTGTGTGTGTGTGTGTGAGTGTGTGTGTGTGTGTGTGTGTGTGTGTACTGATATGGTACTATGGGTATTGACTGTAAACTCACAGACTGAAGGAGAGCGGAAACGCTCGCGTCCTCTCACAGCACAGTAGTAGCTGTCTTCTGAATAAATGTAGTCTGTATAAGAGGAAGAGAATCGTTTTTGCTCTCCATTCCTGTACCAGACGTAGGAGGGACGACCAGCGAGCCTGCAGAGAGTGTGACACTTCAGCTCTGCCCGGATAGAAGACTGGTGGATTGATGATCTGATCACCTTCACCTGCAAATCTGAATATGTGACCAAGAATCACTAATGTCAACAGTTTGTAAATAATCAAAACACACAGACTAACATACACACAAAATCACAACAGCACCTTTGAAACTAAATAAACGATTCATCTGATGAAAATGTTACCTGTGACAATTAAAAAGACTCCAGGTTCACCAGTATATCTTCCTCCTGGTTGGTTTGTTATGAACCTGAACTTGTACACAGCTGAGTCACTCTCTCTCAGGTCACTGATTCTCAGTCTGCAGTGCGTCCTATAACCATCAATCCATGTGTGATACTCCACACGACCTGTGTAATCTGAGTCTAATCTCAGATCCATGGGTTCATCATCGTTGTTTGTAAACCACAGTGTTCTTACAACTCTGGTAACACGGTCATTTTCTGTGTGTGGGTATCGGTAGATGCAGTTTATGTCCACTGTTGATCCTTTTAAGGCACAGATCTCAGTAGAGGTGTAAGTCACTTTAAATTGAGCTTTGATCTGTAGCACTGTAGCACAGAGCACATCAGAAAGCAGAATTAGATTCATGAAAATCATGCAAATAAAATGGGTCAAGCCAAGGTTAACACAGGCCAAGGGCAGTGTGCAGATATTCATTTTTATTGCAAAGGGACAGTTGCAGATGTTCACATGCTTTGTCACTATGTGCATTGAAGCAGGGTGTCAGTATGGAGTATGGAGGTGTATTGAACAACCATTCGAAGGAAATAAGGTAGTTTTACTGTGCAGGATAAAAGTTGAGAGCATAAATTATGAAAAGGGCAAGATGCAAGGATAGAGTGTGACAGGAAACTGCAGATAAATGCTGATAACTGAGGAGTGAGAAACAGCTAAATGTGTGACATCTAAACAAGTCAAAGGCCTGTTCGTATCATCAAGACATACACCTGATACACTCTCCATTATAAAGTTTACCAGGAGGGTTTAGTACAGCTGTTTGATGGCAGATAAAACAGCTGAGACAGAAAAGTTGATTTTAAGAATTTCATTAGAAAATGAGAAATCTGCCATTTGAAACTGCTAGACACATCAGTCATTTTTAAAAGAGCAAAGTACTTGTGAATGTCTCTCTGGTGTGTTAAAGCTCTGTAATGTTGAACAAAATGACATGTAGTCTTTTGGAAACAAACTCCTGAGTCACATAAAATTGAAGCCTTTAGATGAATAAATATGAATCCATGTTGATTTTTTTTTTTTAAATGCCAGTTCAATTCCAGCTGTACAGTCATGAGTACTTCCTTCACTTTGGTTAACAGTCTTAAAGGAATGCTCCAACATTTTTTTGGAAAAATACCTTTTGTCTGACTTGTCCAGCCTGAGACAAGATATTCATTACCATTCCCCCTTATATTTGAAATACAAGTCTTGGAATTTAAAAAATCATAATAAGGAGAATTTAGATGGTGGAGCTGTAACTGCTGAACACATTTATTTTTCTGTCTATTGCAGTGATCTGTGCACTGCTGAAGGTAGACGAACATTCAAATTAACTTCTCCAATGACGACTCGTTTTGTTGTTGTTTTTTAATTCTAAGATGTGTATTTCAAATAGGCATGATACACTGTGTAAATATGACGGCTTCAGAGTTGCGGTAAGGTTTATTTTTTTTCCACTTTGACAGAGCCAGGCTAATGACTCCCATAGACTTCAAGTCATTTTTCTATAATGACTCTTATATTCAAACCACTGGACGTACAGAGGTGAAAATGGTATCGAACATCTTGTCTCAGTCTGGGTCGGTCAACTATTCCTTTAAGATAAAAGTACGATGAGAAACATCACTTGTTGAAACCTTAAAACAGATGTATGTGTATGCTTAAAATATGACCAGTAAAGACAATTGTGGGATTTCAAAACTAACCACTGTCAAGTTTTAGATAACTGGAGGAGAACGTCAGGTGTTGTAAAGTTTAAAGGAATGCATCACGTAACAACTCTGCCTTAACTGTGCTTGTCATTTACAAACTGAATGACTGTCAGGGCAGTTTAGCTGCGATACAGGAACACCTTTACTACTGATGCTTCCACTGGTACAGAGTGAAATCTAAGACAGTGGTAATCTTATTCTACTGTTAAACTTTTTCAACTCAATAAGTGTGCCAGCAAGATGCCTGAAATGTGAATGTACGATACCTGGCACAGACAGAAGGAAGACAACAAATCCACTTGCTGCTGCTGTTAAACCCATAACGGCTCCTCTCCGCTCTCTTCTTGACATTAATACACATCAGCCGGCAGAAAAGCACAAAGGATGAGAAATATGAGTTAATCTTATCAAAAATCACAACTTTAATATGAAAATAACTTACTTAAGGAATTACTTTAACATTTATCTAGCAGTGCATTGTACAATGCACTGTATAACAACTCCAACAAAGAATCAACCCAATAATTTTTTGGTTAATGTTGGTTGCATGATAACTTTTCAAATGGCTGTTAAAACTGAACTAACACTTACAACAAAACATAAAAATTGGTTTCCTGATAGAACTTACAGTGGAGAAGGACGTCGTCTTCTGTCATCGATGCGGTCAGCCGACCACAGAGAAACACTAAGAGCCAAGACTTGCTTCCTCTTTACATCATTAACATGGATGGAGAGGAGACTGAGGGTAAACCACTAAGTTTAATTGCAGAACTGATTACTTTTGTTGTTTGCAATCTGTTTAAAATAGCATCTACAGCCAGACAGACAGAAAACAGACAGAACCTCACCTTGCGGTCTGGGATTGTGTTATCTGTACCACCCCTATACACAGCACCACATGTAACCACAACACAGCTTCTGTAAAGACAATTTGAAGAGAATGAAAAAGAAATAGATTTTGTATCACGTCTTTTTTGTATTATTGGTGGCACAATTCAGTTTCTGAACTGCTTGGTCAACCATCTCAAGCTTGCAGGGTCACCACTTCAGCTAGTCTGGAAAGGTAGAGTGAGAAAGTACACTTCTCTCCTGGAGGTAAATGTAATGAGATTTTAATATCGAACAACAAAACAATGCAAATTCAGTCAGATAATTGGCCTTTACTGTTAAGTTTTTTAAAAAGTTTTTAAGTCTGTTAAAAATTAGAGAGATGAAAAACGTGATTTAAATGTAGCATTTTTGTTCAGTGCTAATGTGGCCCAACAGCTTTTGCTCCCATTATGACCTGCAGGGCTGTCTTCACCAAACATATCTCCCTTTCCCATGCTCCACCAAAGTGTAGGGCTGAGGGTGGATTGAATTAAAAAAAGATCTTTTGAGCTGCCAGACTCTTTTGAATCTCAGGCTCCATGGCTGCAAAGGCTTTCTTAAGTTCCCTCGTTGCCCCTCTGAAATTTGTTCCCGATTTGATCTGCATTGGGCTATGAACCATCTCAGGCCAAGGAAAATGTTTTTGCATCCTGAATTCTGAGCACCTCCAGATGAGGCACTTGACTCTCCATCATATGGAGCGGCGAATAATTTTAACTGTGTGCGATCCAAAGCAGTCTACACCTGTCGAATCAAACGATGTCTGGAAAGGTCAAAGCCTAACTGGAGGTAAATCAGCCATGATGACTGTCCTTTAAACATTTTGCATCCTACAAAGGTCCTTTGGTTGCATCGGACTGCTTTTTGTCCTTGCATGACCCAATACTGGTGTCTGAGATCAGCAAAGACCCAGGCAGGACCAGTATGGAGAAAGCGTTCATCTCTGTCATGGGAGAGAGGGTTTGTCACAGAATGGTGTGGATCCAGCATGATCAAGAGAATGTCAGTTGGGGCCAGGCTGTTCCAACTTTGCAGATGTCCATCAACACGGATGAGGCCAAGTTCATTGTCCAGTTGTGGTGCTAGACAGCTTAGTCTACTGTTTGGTGACACCTGATTATCAGATTTAAGGTTTTACTTCCTCAGAGAAACATTCATTCTGGCAGGCTCTCAGGAGGTGAAGCTCTGCATCATGGAGGCTGAAAGGCAGTGATGTAGTGGGGTCCAAGGCTGTCACCCCTTGTCCAGAGTGTTCTGTGACACTAAGCAAGTCAGCCCAGTTCAAAAATTGTGTGATATCTATGGCTGGAACTGTTAGAGGGTGCTGAGTGAGTCCACAGAAGATGCCCCCTTTTAGCTCTTCCACACCTTCTGCCTTACCTGCAATTTCGGCATAGGGCCATTGGTCCTGTGCTTTGTTGAGGTCCCTGGAGCCAGCACCTGGAATTGGCAAGATCAGCTATTGACTTTCCCTGAGTGATGTCATCTACTGGGTTACTGGAGGAGTTAACATATCACCTTTCCTTGCCTTGAGTAAGTTCCTGGACCTTGGGGAGCCTAGTACCAATGAAGACTTTGAATTGCCAAGAATCCGACTTCAGCAGATTGGTGCCCTGGTGCCACCCATGATCTTACCGTCACAAAGGAGACTCTCCACCTTGCATGGTCAAGATGAGCCATATGGCTAATTACTGGCCCACTGACGGATTTCGAATCATTCTTCTGGCAGACCTCAACACTAGCCCCAGTGTTACAGATGGTATCATCCCTGGAGCAGGCTAAGGCTCTGGGACTCTCATAATTGGGCACTGTGAAGGCCATAGGGCTGGGGGTGGTTGATAACTTAACTGAACAGGTGGATTTGGTAGTAGACGGACTGTTGAGGCACAAAGGTGGCAGTTTGGGTTGCTGAATAATTAAGAGCTCTAGGTGCTGGAAGTGACGTTGGCACCAAACTAGAAGTAACAGGCTTGTGTCATTGTGTGGTAGGTAGACATCACACCACGATGTGCAGTGGGCTGTTCACCTGTAGCTGGGACACACATTGCTTTCCATATGTTGTGTAGTGGCTGTACTCACAGGTGAATGGTCGTGAAACGGTGCAGGGTATGCTGGAGTTAGTGATCCGCTTACAATAGAGCTGCCATTTGAATGAACTCTACTGTCTGATTCTCCACCATTACTGTTTTGATGTTCTCCTGATGAGGGGTGAGATATAAGCCTTCAAAAATCATTAAATTGACATGCAATGGATTCTGGCTGAATAAAGCACTGCTTACTACCCCCTTGTGCATGTGGCTGTTGCTGGGATAACTGGGATAACTCAGGTGAGACCTTGGAACACGGTGTTGCCGAGTGCCAACACAATAGCACTGCAGTCACCTAGTATACCAAGTCTGCTAGACATTGTGGCATTTTTTGTCCACACACAATACAAAACATGTATAAATTAAGACAAACTGCTAAACCATCTTCAGTCAACATGTAATCAACTTTCAACTCAGAATAAACCCAATAACACATAACTGTCACTATGCAGATCAAGTATAGAGAACACAATATAATCATTCTACATGTCAGATCTTTACCAAAAGTTAATAATTTCTTCCATGTCGTGGCCACCACCACCTTGTCTCACATCAGAATATGTTGATATTTTCCTGACTGTAAATGAAATGTTTGATAATAGGTGAAATCTGGAGGCTTGTTCTTATGCCTGCTGACAGGATTATGCAGTTTGACTGTGTGGCATGAATCTGTTTTGAAACTGACCTGACCTTTTGGGTGAAAGAGCACAAGAGTCTCGTTAGAACAGGAAAGTAGGTTTCAGCAGTGCACTCAGACACACACACACACACACACACACACACACACACACACACACACGCACAAAAACACACACACACAAACATACACACACCATATAAGCTACAAGGAGGAACCTTATCTCTTTCACCTCTCACTGTCTGAGCTTACATTCTCTGTTCCTTTTTTAGCATCACACTGTCAGCCATGATATCAAACAAAGGCTGAGAGAGAAGCAAACTGATATGATGATGTTCCTTGGCAATGATTTGTTATTGAAATGCAATAATTGCAAAACACAATAACTTTCCAACACCAAGGTGCTTTTGAGAAAAGAGAACCTGGGAAAGTTTCTGCACCTGCAGCGATAAGTTCCTCATTCTGCTTCTGTCTTAAGTTTTTAGTATCAAAATCAGGTTCAAGGAACTTAACCTGCATCCCTGTCGCTGCCAATGGAAACACTTCTGAAATCCTTGAAATAGTTTTCATGGTGCGGTGTGCTCCAGTAAGTTCTTGCAGTTGAGAGGAGCCAGTAGTTAAACTAAATTGTTTTATCAGGCTCCTTTCTTACCTTCTCATTCTGCTGAGGATTTATGATATTAGAGATTTTGGAATTGACACTTTGTCTGCAGTTGAACTATTCTAAGAAAAATGTTGATGATGGGAGGTAGATGGGGTGGTGAAAGTAAAGGCATATAGAAAACTTGTATACTGTAGCCATTCCTTTAAAATAGGAACTGTTCATCATCAAACACTCAGTTGAACAATTACAAATATAGTTGACAGCTCAGTTCTTACATGTAAAGCAGGGCCACATCCATACACACTAACCCTGCATACCAAGGGCCCGTGGTCGCATACTCTTGATTAGCCAAGGTCTTGTTCATAAATTACAGTGCTGTGGAAAAGTTTTTTCCCTCTTCCTGATTTCTTATTTTTTTTGCATATTTGTCACACTTAAAAGTTTCAGATCATCAAACATGATATTAAACATGATAAACATTGATATTAGACAAAGATAACTCGAGTAAATATAAAATACATTTTTTAAATGATGATTTCATTTATGGCTCTCTGTGTGACAGTGTACTCAACCCTGTGTTTGACACCGAACCCGACCCTATGTCTGACACTGAGCCCAGACCTATGTCTGAAATTGAAGATGGCTTTCTGTCGAACACTGAACCCGACGCTATGTCTTATGTTCAAGTTCAATCTATTGCCAACAATTTGCCAGCATCTCCCACCATGTCAGCCAATGAGCCTCCATACCTGCCCACAGAAATCCTATCAAGGATCATTGCCTGTTCTCTCAATCAAGACGTGTCCATGCTGGGAACGTTCAATCGAGTCTCAGTCTTGTTCCGCGACCTAGCTACACCATTTCACCAACAACTCTACGTCAGAGAGAGCCTTGCAGAGAATTTGGAACTTGACAAAAATAATGATTGTTCCATTAGTATTATGAAACTCACCAAGGCTGCTGGACACAGCAGTGGTCTCAGCAAACATCTTAAAGAGCTGTTTTGCAAGGACAGTAAATGGATGAAAGCCTGGATTCTTTTAAGTCACATGGCCTTTGGCCAATAGAAAATTAAGGACATCTACTGGAAGAAGTAATGACCATTATTACACTGCTCAAAAAAAAAAAATAAATAAATGAATAAAAATAAAGGGAACACTTAAATCACACATCCCAGATCACAATGAATGAAATATTCCAGTTGAAAATCTTTATTAATTACATAGTGTAATTTGTTGAGAACAAAATAATGTAAAATTAATCGATGGAAAACAAAATCATTAACTCACTGAGGACTGGATTCAGAACCATACCCAAAATCAAAGTGGAAAAATCAGATCACAGGCTGATCCAGCTTGTGTGAATTTGCCCTAGACCACTCATAATGTGGCTCAGCAGTGTGTATGGCCTCCACGTGCCTGTATGCATTCCCTACAACGTCTGGGCATGCTCCTTTTGAAACAATGGATGGTCTCCTAGGGGATCAGGGCATCAGTCAGCTCCTAGACAGGCTGTGGTGCGATGTGGCGGCGGTGGATGCTTCGATACATGATGTCCCAGAGGTGATCGATTGGATTCAGGTCTGGGGAACAGGTGGGCCAGTCAATAGCATCAATGCCTTCATCATGCAAGAACTGCTGACACACTCCATTGTCATGCACCAGAAGGAACCCAGGGCCCACTGCACCAGCATATGGTCTGACAATGGGTCTGAGGATCTCATCCCGTTACCTAACAGCAGTCAGGGTACCTCTGGCTAGCACATGGAGGTCTGTGCAGCCATCCAAGGATATGCCTCCCCAGACCATCACTGACCCACCACCAAACCGGTCATCCTGGAGGAGGTTGTAGGCAGCATAATGTTCTCCCCAGCGTTGCCAGACTCTGTCACGTCTGTCATATGTGCTCAGTGTGAACCTGCTCTCATCTGTGAAAAGAACAGGGCGCCAGTGGCATATCTGCCAATTATGGTGTTCTCTGGCAAATGCCAATCAGGCTGCATGGTGCTGGGGTGTGAGCACAGGTCCCACTAGAGGACGTCAGGCCCTCATGCCACCTCATGGAGTCTGTTTCTGACAGTTTGGGCAAAAACATGCACACCAGTGGCCTGCTGGAGGTAATTTTGGAGGGTTCTGCCAGTGCTCCTCCTCGTCCTCCTTGCACAAAGAAGCAGATAGCGGTCCTGCTGCTGGGTTGTTGCCCTCCAACGGCCCCCTCCATCTCTCCTGGTGTACTGGCCTGTCTCCTGGTATCTCCTCCATGCTCTTGACACTGTGCTGGGGGACACAGCAAACCTTCTGGCCACTGCACGTATGGATGTACCATCCTGGAGTAGCTGCACTACCTGAGCAACTTCTGTGGACTGTAGATACCGCCTCATGATACCACTAGTGGCGAGGGCACTGGAAAAATGCGAAACTAGCTGAGGATCAATCAGAAAGGATGCAGAGAGGTCTGGTCTGTGGCCACCACCTACAAAACTATTCCTTTATAGGGGTTGTCTTGCTAATTGCCTCTCCTTTCCACCTGATGTCTGTCCAATTTGCACAACAGCAGGTGAAATCGATTCACAATCAGTAATGCTTCTTAACTAGGCAGCTTCATATAACAGGAGTTTGATTGACTTGAAGTTACACTCTGATGATTATGTGTTTCCTTTATTTTTTGAGCAGTGTAGTTGGTGTGTTTTTGTTTGTTTTTTCAGGTTAGGAAATAATTAGAATTAGATTTTTTTAAAAATGCTGAATGTTTAAATGTAAGGTTAAAAAAAGGGACAATAATACAAAGTTATTTTGTAGCTCATGTTATATGTTCTATTTTACAGTTCAGCGTCCTCTGAGATTGAGACAAGCAGTCAGTCCGGTTATTTAAGGAACAATTGTTACAAAGGTTTAATAAAGATTATATTTTTTATGACCAAAATGTGTGGTCATTACATTTGAGAATACATCATCCTCAAAGAGGCACAGTTTTATAGGTCTACATGTAATATATGAGTAATTGTCAGTGTTTGTAAATATGTTTTGGCACTTGAATGGTAATTCTAATCATCAAGTTATACAAACAAAGAGAGAGAGAGAGAGAGAGAGAGAGAGAGAGAGAGAGAGAGAGAGAGAGAGAGAGAGAGAGAGAGAGTTTTATTACAGTTATATCCAATAAATAAAAGTGATATTAGTATATTATATTATTATGTTATTGGCTCAGTTATTACATTTGCAAAGATTTTTTTTAAGCAGGCCAATAACAAAATAAGCAGCCAATAACGCAATAAGTTATTACGTTATTGGCCAAAAATTATTACGTTATCGGTTCAGGACTTTAATTACATTATTGGCCAGTTAATGCGTTATTGGCCTATTACATTTTAAAAAGGGCAAATTTATTACATTATTGGCCGTTATTACGTTATTGGCTTCTACAGCAATAAATGTGCAATGTTTAACTGATTCACACTTGCCACAATATTGTGAGCACCATCAGTAACCATCCCACAGACCTTTTCAGTGATTCCCCACTCAGTCATCAAACTTGCAATGGCGTCTGCAATATTAGCTGCTGTGTGGGTCAGAGGAAAATACTGCACACCTAAAAGCACAGTAGCCAGATCTAGGCTGTGTTTTTTCAATGAGACATTCTGGATGTAAATAATCAGATGAGTTTTTGTGAAGATGATGTCACTAGATGTTTGATGTTTCTAATCTCCAGGACAGCTGGGGAAACCTTGGTGTAAAAATTGAATAAGTTACACTCTCCTGTCCCTCAGTTACTGTCAGTGGGTCCTTAAGCAATGCTCCTTATCTCCAAGTACTATAGTGAATATAAAACAAGGCAGACCACACAAAACCTTTCCCTGATTAATAAAAACTAAAGGTGACAGATTTAGGGTATTTGTTCCCACATGATATCGAGAACCAGATCCATTTCACTCACATTTGACATCAATAGAGGTGGAGTCAGATGTCTTCTCTCCCAGCTCATTCTGCACTGTGCAGTAAACCTCTCCAGAGTCAGAGGACTGGATGGAAACAAAGTCCAGCTGTGGTCCTGTCCTCAAAGGTTCCTGGTCTGGATTTCCATTCTTCTTGTACCAGGTATAATTAGCTGCTGGGTTAGCATCACTGCTGCAGGTCAGATTCACTGAACTGCCCTCCACTATTTCACCAGAGGGCCTCACTGACACTGAGGGAACCTTTGGAGCATCTGTTAAAAATATCATGAAAAGTTCAGTGCACTTAAGGCAAGGCACTTTATCTCCTGCAGTGGAGCTGCTCAGTGAACTACAGTAGCAGACTGTATGTGAAGCAACGGAGAGCTGAAAAAATATGCATGCTTGCAAAAACTTTGGATTGTTAATAAAAGCTGAAAAAATGCAGTGCTTGTACAGCCTTTCACTCACATTTCACATCAATAGAGATACAGTAAGATCTTTTTGCTCCCAGCTCATTCTGCGCTGTGCAGTGAAACTCTCCAGAGTCAGAGGACTGGATGGAAACAAAGTCCAGCTGTGGTCCTGTCCTGAAAGGTTCCTGGACTGGATTTCCATTCTTCTTGTACCAGGTATAAGTAGCTGCTGGGTTAGCATCACTGCTGCAGGTCAGATTCACTGAACTGCCCTCCACTATTTCACCAGAGGGACTCACCGACACTGAGGGAACCTTCGGAGCATCTGGAGGACAATTTGTATGGAGGCACAATTAATTGTGTATCCTGAGATATCTGTAGGAAGGTGGTGAGTTATACAATATACTACCTTTTTACACCTGCTTTGTATGAAACACAGTATTGATTGGCCAGTGAAAGTATTTGGAGTTGTGTTGTTTCTTAACAATTTAACTGAAAAATATTTAATCGGTACAGAGCCCACAACAGCTGAGAAAATCTGAGTGACAAAAGTGGCTAAGTAACACACTTCTTTACCCCAGACTGAATGTAAAGCAAGGCAGAGCTGAAAAAAACATATAAACTTGTAAAACTGTTGTCTTGTTAATAGCTTAGTTAAAATCTCCAAAAATAATTTTCAGTATTTGTACAGTCTTTCACTGACATTTGACATCAGTAGAGGTGGAGTCAGATGTGTTCTCTCCCAGCTCATTCTGCGCTGTGCAGGAAAACTCTCCAGAGTCAGAGGACTGGATGGAAACAAAGTCCAGCTGTGGTCCTGTCCTGAAAGCTTCCTGGTCTGGATTTCCATTCTTCTTGTACCAGGTATAATTAGCTGCTGGGTTAGCATCACTGCTGCAGGTCAGAGTCACTGAACTGCCCTCCACTATTTCACCAGAGGGACTCACCGACACTGAGGGAACCTTCGGAGCATCTGGAGGACATCATGTTAACATACATTGACTTTAAGATGTGGATGTGTTTTATCATGGCAAAGATTTATAGGTGCCTTCACACTAATTTGCAACCCGGTAGAAATTTTCATTCACCCTTAAAAAAATGTGTACCTCTTTGACTGAGTTTTGCAAACTCCAAGTGTAAAAACACCTTCTCAATCTCCATAATCAGGTCAATCAGAATAATATAGGGTGAGTGATTAGAGCAAATGTGAAAAGAAACAACCAAAAGAGAGAAGCAGGGTTGAACTCAGGGGTGTACTGCCCTGGTGTCACCCTGGTGTCACCCCGTGAGATGTCTAACTGTGAAAGTTCCTTAAATAGTTCAAGAGTCACCAAACTCCAATCCAAACTCTTGGTGAAGCCTGACATCTAATGGTGAAAAGCACTGGTGGAAGTAACTAATTACATTCTCTCATCTTACTGTAATTGAGTTGGTTTTCTGTGCACTTGTACCATTTTGAGTATTTTTCAAAGTCAGTAATTTTACTTTTATTGCAGCCCATTTTTGCCTGAGTTTTGTCCTTCACTACATTTTAAATCAGATCCATTACAGAGAACAAATGATCAATGACAGCTTGTGGAACCTTTCACAATAAAAGCTCAGTTGGCAAAGAGGAACCTGCTTCTTTTTTGTCATTCTCCAAATTTCACAGTAATTTTCACAGTGCTGTCACTTTTTAGTATGGAGCAGTAAGAACAGTCACCTGCTTTCCACACTTCAGATGTCTGGCTGCACTGTAATTTGGGTTGAGTTGCTCTTTAATAGCTTACAGCTGTGGGATGTTAGTGTCCTAAAGTGCAGTGTGTGTGTGTGTGTGTGTGTGTGTGTGTGTGTGTGTGTGTGAGTGTGTGTGTACTGATATGGTGCTATGGGTATTGACTGTAAACTCACACACTGAAGGAGAGCGGAAACGCTCGTGTCCTCTCAAACCACAGGAGTAGCTGTCTTCTGGATAAATATAGTCTGTATAAGAGGAAGAGAATCCTTTTTGCTCTCCATTCTTGTACCAGACGTAGGAAGGAAGACTAGCGAGCCTGCAGAGGGTGTGACACTTCAGCTCTGCCTGGATAGAAGTCTGGTAGATTGATGATCTGATCACCTTCACCTGCAAATCTGAATATGTGAACAAGAATCACTAATGTCATCAGTTTGTAAATATTCAAAACACACAGACTAACATACACACAAAATCACAACAGCACCTTTGAAACTAAATAAACGATTCATCTGATGAAAATGTTACCTGTGACAATTAAAAAGACTCCAGGTTCACCAGTATATCTTCCTCCTGGTTGGTTTGTTATGAACCTGAACTTGTACACAGCTGAGTCACTCTCTCTCAGGTCATTGATTCTCAGTCTGCAGTGCGTCCTATAACCATCAATCCATGAGTGATACTCCACACGACCTGCGTAATCTGAGTCTAATCTCAGATCCGTAGGTTCATCATCCTTGTTTGTAAACCACAGTGTTCTTACAACTCTGGTTACACGGTCATTTTCTGTGTGTGGGTATCTGTAGATGCAGTTTATGTCCACTGTTGATCCTTTTAAGGCACAGATCTCAGTAGAAATGTAAGTCACTCTCCATTGAGCTTTGATCTGTAGCACTGTAACACAGAGCACATCAGAAAGCAGAATCAGATTCATAAAAATCATGCAAATAAAATGGGTCAAGCCAAGGTTAACACAGGCCAAGGGCAGTGTGCAGATGTTCATTTTTATTGCAAAGGGACAGTTGCAGATGTTCACATGCTTTGCCACTATGTGCATTGAAGCAGGGTGTCAGTATGGAGTATGGAGGTGTATTGAACAACCATATAAAGGAAATAAGGTAGTTTTACTATGCAGGATAAAATCTGAGAGCATAAATTATGAAAAGGGCAAGATGCATGGATAGTGTGACAGGAAACTGCAGATAAATGCTGATAACTGAGTAGTGAGAAACAGCTAAATGTGTGACATTGAAACAAGTCAAAGGCCTGTTTGTATTATCAAGACATAGGGGAGCGAGGGGTACAACCTAACGTTTCAGGCCAAAGGCAAAAAAATGTAGGATATGTAGGAGTTAGAGAACTCATTTTTCAATACAAGCAACATACACACCTCTGCTACAAATGAACACTTTAACTTTGTTTCTAGAACCTACCATTTCCATGAAATTTCACCATAAGTGGAAGAAGAGAAATGTTACAATTTACCCCACAGGTGGGGTTAATTGTAACAAAGGGAGTCTTAGTTGTACCACTTATAGAAAGGTTTGGTTTAACACAGTTTAATGCAATCTCATCTACATTCTACTGGGGGATACTGATTGTGTAGGCCATCAGTGGCGTAGCGGAGTACCCCGCCCCCCCGTGGTGCAGGAATTACAAGAATACTATACGCCTACCATAGGAAATAAAAAAATAGGCCTATAATAATAGTAAAAACCCACGCAGATGTGCAGTGTTGTGTGGACTGAATGAATGAATGAATGAATGAATGAATGAATGAATAAAGACAATCAACCCATCCCACATGGGGTTATTCTGACACCACATAAATCATAACTCTGGCTTGTAAGCCTCACAGAAGAAAAAAATCTGTTAATACACTAGTTGGAGTATCTGTTTCAATGTACACTAGCTACTAGAAAGAATACAGTAGAAATCCCATGATGATAGGGACTCATGTTATATCCACACACACATGCTCCACCTTGTGCACGCACACGTGCACACACGCACGCAAGCATGCGCACACACGCACACACACACACACACACACACACACACACACAGCTACACTACGTAGCTAACGTTACTCTTAAGTTAGTGACAAATATGCAGTTGTTTTTATTGCGGCTTAGTTGTAACACTGCGTTACACCTGCGTTCAGTAGTCAAAAAATTAGAAGGGTAAAGAAATTCACTTACTTGGTGGTAAAACACACTTTTACACATATCTCCTCAAAAATGCAGCCAATTCCCCCCAAAATTCGCGCTGGGCTCTCTTACGATCATGTGACGAACTAACCGGAAGCACTTGCCGGTTGACCTTGTGCAACTACCTAAAAAGTCCGTGTTACAACTGACCCCGCGTTAGTTTCTACCCCGCACTCCCCTACACCTCACTGATTCTTGGGAATTTGGATAAAACAGGTACTCCGCACACTGCCTCAAACTTTACTTTAACACTTTATTTAGAGGGAGCAACGCGTTTCGCCTCAGCGTCTTCAGGTTCACCTCAAATCTGGCCTGATCATTTCCCGGTGTGTTTTTTAAATGCTTGTGGGTCACCTGACCAATTTCACTGTTAAAGCCTGACTCAGGCATGCCTGAGTCGGGAATTGGTCACCTGACCAATTTCACTGTTAAAGCCCGACTCAGGCATGCCTGAGTGCCTGACCCACAAGTATTTAAAAAACACAAAATTACATGGAGTCTTTTGGAAACAAACTCCTGAGTCACATAAAATTGAAGCCTTTGAAGCCTTTAGATGCCCCCTTGGACAATAAATTAAACTACCCAAGCCTCACTGAAGAAGACTCAGTCCAGGCTCTTCTTTCTTAGGAAACTCAGGTCTGTCAATGTTAGCACAAGGCTCTTGGACATCTTTTATCAGAGTATCCTGGCTAGCGTCCTTTTCTTTGCTGTACTATGCTGGGGGGGATGCATATCAGTTGATGATAAACATAGGATCAATAAGATGATCAAGAGGGCTGGATCAGTTATTGGCCTCGTCCCAGAGTCTCTCGAGGCTATTGTTGAAAAGAGAACCAGGTCTAAATTAAAACTGATTCTGTGCTACGAAAACCATCCGTTGCACAATGTTTTTATGGGTTTTGGTAGCTCTTTTAGTGAGCGTCTTGTGATGCCTTGGTGCTCCACTGAACGTTTTAGGAAGTCTTTCGTTCCTGCGGCTGTCAGGTATTTTAACAAACATTGTTAGGTTCAGATTTGGCATTGCTGCATAGCTTTCTTTGGTATTTATTCAGTATTTCTTCTTTTTTTTTTTTTTTTTTTTTTTTTTAATCTCTGTGTTATCTTATCATGTCCTCTTTTTACAATTCATGTCCTACTTCTAGATCGTCTCATTGGTTTCTATTGTCCTATTGTTTTTGTTGTGTATCATGTCATGTCATGTCATGTTTTTTTTTTGTTTGTTTTTTTTTTGTTTGTTTGTTTGTTTGTTTTTCTGTCTCTGCAGGTGGTAAAAACAGTTTCCCCTATGCGGGATAAATAAAGCTTACCTTACAATCATTAGTACTTCCTTCACTTTGTTTAACAGTCTTAAAGAAATGCTCCAACATTTTTTGGAGAAATACCTTTTGTCTGACTTGTCCAGACTGAGACAAGATATTCAAAACCATTTTCACCTTATATTTGAAATACAAGTCTTGGAATTTAAAAAAAAAAATAATGATAATAATAAAAAAGGGGCATTTTAGGAGAATTTAGATGGTAGAGCTGTAACCACTGAACACATTTATCTTTCCGTCTATTGCAGCGATCTGTGCACCGCTGAGGGTCAAGGAAGATTCACCACAAATTAACTTCTCCAATGACGACTCTCGTTTTTTTTTTTTTTTTTTAATTCTAAGACGTGTTTTTCAAATAGGCATGATACACTGTGTAAAAATAAGACAGCTTCAAAGTTGCTGTAAGGTTTATGTTGAGAAGAGCCATACTGGTTATCACTCCTCCTCCACTTCATCGGTATGGACCCACCCACACTCACCTGAGCTCATTCTCACCTGGGCTCATTTTCACTGATTGTTTGGCTATATATCCTCCTGCATTGTGTTGTTCTGTTTGGCAGCCAGACTGAGCACACGTTGGTGATCCTTTGCATCAACGCAGAGAAAGGGTTATGCGTGATTGAAGTGAATATTTATTTCTATTGCAGTAGTTAAATGTTTATGGATTTATATTATACGGTGGCTAGATAATTCACCGCTGTAGGTTGAAGATATATATCTGTCCCTTTTGGATGAATATTGTTTGGTCCCTTGATTGTTTGCCTTATGATTGCAGTTTGATTATCATGCGTAAGTGGCCAGTGCGCATGATCATTAACTGTGATTCAGTAAAGGAGATGGAAGCATTTAAATCCTTAGTCCTTATTTATGCCCTTGTATTGTAGAGCTCTGGTTTATTAGTGGTAGGCCTACCCCCTCCCCCCACCTAGGGAGGCAGAGTGTTAAATGTTTGATATATTTATGTATTTTTGTAATTTCACTATAATATGGGTTTCGATGTGTTGATTGGTTTGTGGTGTGTTTGTCACTTGCAGATGGAACCATAACCCTGATCAAGCCTTTACATTGACCAATATGTGTGCACTGTGGGAATAAATGTTTTAATGGAAACAGCCATGAACTCCTTGCATTCTTATCGATGCACCCATGGTGATGTTGATGTTCCTTTGAACCACCTCTCCTACTAAACTACAGTTTATTTTTTTTCACTTTGACAGAGCCAGGCTAATGACTCCCATAGACTTCAAGTCATTTTTCTGTAATGATTCTTATATTCAAACCACTGGATGTACAGAGGTGAAAATGGTATTGAATCTTGTATCTTGTCTCAGTCTGGGTCAGTCGAGTTTTCCTTTAAGATAAAAGTACAATGACACACCACTTGTTGAAACCTTAAAACAGATGTATGTGTATGCTTAAAATATGACCAATAGAGACAACTGTGGGATTTCAGCACTAAAACTAACCACTGTCAAATTTTAGATAACTGGAGGAGAACGTCAGGTGTTGTAAAGTTTAAAGGAATGCATCACATAACAACTCTGCCTTAACTGTGTTTGTCATTTACAAACTGAATGACTGTCAGGGCAGTTTAGCTGCGATACAGGAACACCTTTACTACTGATGCTTCCACTGGTACAGAGTGAAATCTAAGACAGTGCTAATGTAACAGTCTAACCTTATTCTACTGTTAAACTTATTCAACTCAATAAGTGTGCCAGCCAATTTCCCTGAAATGTGAATGTACGATACCTGGCACAGACAGAAGGAAGACAACAAATCCACTTGCTGCTGCTGTTAAACCCATAACTGCTCCTCTCCGCTCTCTTCTTGACGTTAATACACATCAGCAGGCAGAAAAGCACAAAGGATGAGAAATAGTTGATCTCATCAGAACTCACAATTTTAATATGAAAATACTGGAATTACTTATCTAACATTTATCTAGCAGTGTGTTGTCCACTGTAGGCTACTCTGTATAACAACTCCAACAAAGAAGCAACCCAATAATGTTTTTGGTTAATGTTGGTTGCATGTTAACTTTTCAAATGGCTGTTAAATTCCTAAAGTAACACATACAACAAAACATTAAAATTTATCTGATAGAACTTACAGTGGAGAAGGATGTCGTCTTCTGTCATCGATGAGGTCAGCAGACCACAGAGAAACACTCAGAGCCAAGACTTGCTTCCTCTTTACATCATTAGCATGCATGGAGAGGAGACTGAGGGTAAACCAGTTTAATTGCAGAACTGATTACTTTTGTTGTTTGCAATCTGTTTAAAATAGCATCTATAGCCAACCAGCCAGAAAACAGACAGAACCTTGCCTTGCAGTCTGGGAGTGTGTTATCTGTACCACCCCTATACACAATACCACAAGTAACCACAAGACAGCCTCTGAAAAGACAATTTGAAGAGGAATGTCAAAAGAAATATATTTTGTATCACGTCTTTTTTGTATTATTGGTGGTACAATTGAGTTTCTGAACTGCTCGGTCAGCCATCTCAAGCTTGCAGGGTCACCACTTCAGCTAGTCTGGAAAGGTAGAGTGAGAAAGTACACTTCTCTCCTGGAGGACAATGTAATGAGATTTTAATATCGAACAAAACAATGCAAATTCTGTCAGATAATTGGCCTTTACTATTAGGATGGTGTATATCATGACATTAAAAATTAGAGAGATGAAAAACTTGTGATTTAAATGTAGCATTTTTGTTCAGTGCTAATGTGGCCCAACAGCTTGTGCTCCCATTATGACCTGCAGGGCTGTCTTCACCAAACATATCTCCCTTTCCCATGCTCCTCCAAAGTGTGGGGCTGAGGGTGGATTGAATTAAAAGGAGATCTTTTGAGCTGCCAGACTCTTTTGAATCTCAGGCTCCATGGCTGCAAAGGCTTTCTTAAGTTCCCTCGTTGCCCTTCGGAAATTTGTCCCCGATCTGATCTGCATCGGACTATGAACCATCTCAGGCCAAGGAAAATGTTTTTGCATCCTGAATTCTGAGCACCTCCAGATGAGGCACTTGACTCTCCATCGTTTCTTGGAGCAGCAACCAATTTTAACTGTGTGCGATCCAAAGCAGTCTACACCTGTCAAATGGAATGGTGTCTGGAAAGGTCAAAGCCTAGCTGGAGGTAAATCAGCCATGACAGGCACAGTGGACTGTCCTTAAAACATTTTGCATCCTACAAAGGTCCATTGGCATCTGACTGCCTTTTGTCCTCGCAGGACCCAATACTGCCAATACTGGTGACACCTAATTATCAGATTTAAGTTCTCTCACTTCCTCAGAGAAACATTAATTCTGGCAGGCTCTCAGGAGGTGAAGCTCTGCATCACAGAGGCTGGAAGGCAGTGATGTAGTGGGGTCCAAGGCTGTCACCCCTTGTCCAGAGTGTTCTGTGACTCTAAGCAAGTCAGCCCAGTTCAAAAATTATGTGACATCTATGGCTGGAACTGTTAGAGGGTGCTGAGTGAGTCCACAGAAGATGCCCCCTTTTAGCTCTCCCATTCCTTCTGCCTTACCTGCAATTTCAGCCTAGGGCCATTGGTCCTGTGCTTTGTGGAGGAATTGAGGTCCCTGAAGCCAGCGCCTGGAATTGGCAAAATCAGCTATTGACTTTCCCTGAGTGATGTCATCTACTGGGTTACTGGAGGAGTCAACATATCACCTTTCCTTGCCTTGAGTAAGTTCCTGGACCTTGGGGAGCCTGGTACCAATGAAGACTTTGAATTGCCAAGAATCCGACTTAAGCAGATTGGTGCCCTGGTGCCGCCTTTGATCTTACCATCACAAATGAGACTCTCCACCTTGCATGGTCAAGGTGATCCATATGCTTGATGGCTAATTACTGGTCCACTGACGGATTTCGAATCATTCATCTGGCAGACCTCAACACTAGCCCTAGTGTTTCAGATGGCATCATCCCTGGAGCAGGCTGAGGCTCTGGGACTCTCATAATGGGGCTCTGTGAAGGTCATAGGGCTGGGGGTGGTTGATAACTTAACTGAACAGGTGGACAGTAAAACAGATAAGAGGGGAGGGGAGAGAGGCTGCTGTTGTGTCTGAGCCATTTCTTCACCAAATTGGTCCAATAGGTGTCACCTGTGAGCTTTGGATAATTCACAATGAAGGCAGTAACTTTCACTCAGGTGACAGGTGCAGCTGGACAGAGGAGCACCTGCAGCCTTCACATGCCCGTACTGTAACTATTGTTATTGTTAAACGCTGTCATTAATGAGTAAATCATAATTTGTCATCCAGTCAATTTCTAGGTAAAATAATTCATTTTCATTTGTTCTTTCAGTTCAAGTTCAGCAAATGTTAATCTAATGCCACTGAATCATTTAAAAACATTAAACTTTTTAGTGACCTTTACACATATTGATCTACATCCCTCATTATAGTTTCATTTATTTTGTATCCAGCTTTTCTTTTCATGCTGAATTTGATATTAAATGTTACATTTCCCCAGTTGTATGTTCCCTGAAAATCTTATTATTTGTCTTTCCAGCTGACAAAGGGCTCTGTGTGGGAGGAAAATGACAGCATCATCTACCCCAGTGTCAGGTTGATAGGTGAACTGCAGTGTGTCCGTAGATGTGCTCACCAGGGGGCGGAGATGAGCGAGAACCAGCCTCTCCAGGGTCTTCCTCAGGTGGGATGTTAGTGCCACCGGCCTGTAGCTGCTGAGGTCCTTGGGGTGTGGAGTCTTGGGCGCAGGTACCAGGCAGGATGTTTTCCACAGCTGTGCCACCCTCCCCAGCTCCAGGCTGAGATTGAAGATGTGCCCCAAAACTCCACAAAGTTCATCTGCGCAGGACCTCAGGACCCTGGCACTGATGCCATCTGGACCCGCTGCCTTCCTGGCCTTGACCCCCCAGGGCTGATTCCTCACCTGGGGTGCTGTGAAGGACAGGCTGGAGCAGGGAGACTGTGTGCTGGGGTGTGTGTGGGGTGGGGGTGTTCTGAATGGAGGAGGAGTGAGAAGTGGCTATGACTTGCAATCTGTAGGGAGAGGAAGAGGAATGGGGGGATGGGACAATGCCCTGGGTGTGCAGAAGAAGGGGGCTGCAGCAGTGTTGACTGGGTCTGGGTAAGACGTTCTGTCGTGGTTGAGGTGAGAGTTATGGTTGGGTGAAGGTTTATAGCATTAACTTGCGTCACGCCAGAGTCTCGTCCAGCTAGGACACTTCTGCTCAGTATCTGCAGCTGGACCAAACTCTATGTGGATGCTACTGATGTGGTTCTGTGAGGAACCAAAACAGGACTGTCTCTCAGTTTGTCTCTAACATAAGCCATTTTTTTTTCTTAAACTTTAAATTTTGCCTTTAAACTTGGGCATTTACCAGAAAGTTGCGGTTGTTATAGGTGTGAAGAGGAAGGAAGCCACTTCATTGCTCCACTTCATTTGTGTCTCTGTTTGTTGACCACAGAAGTGTCACACAGGAAACGTCCCTCTCTAGACCATATTCTCCTCCCCTACAAGGCGTTGTTCTTTGCATCTTTCATGTTGTTCTACAGTTCAGCTTTGAGTGTCAACGTCGATTAGAAAGGTGACATGGTGATCAGATTTCTCATGTTCTGTATGTTTTCTACCCGCTGATGTGTTTTAACATCTCTGAAGCCCCGACAGAGAGAGGAGAGGACCAGCTATGAGTTTCACCGTAGCAGCAAGTGGATTTGTTGTTTTTCTTCTTTTTGTACCAGGTATTGTAAATTTACTTTTACATCTTTGATATTTTGATGGTGCTCTAATCAACTTCCAGTCCGCAGCTGGGTGCTGTCGTCCACAAAAGTGTCATCTCATGTCTCCACCGTGCAGCACAGCTCTGTTCCTCTGAAAAGACTTTTCAGGAGAGAAAGATGTTTGTAATCTTCACAGTGCTTTTTTTTTTCTCATTTCCACCGTTTGACTACACACTGTTAGAGAGGCGGCTGTCAGATGACCTAAACAATAACAGTAAGTCTTACCCAGAACTCTAATGGGATTCATAATAGTGCATTTTCCACCTGTCTCACCTCCGTCTCAGCAGAGGCTTGTGCAGCCAGGGGCTTCATCTTCCAGTCTGCAGCTGGGTGCTGTCGTCCACAAAAGTGTCATCTCATGTCTCCACCATCCAGCACAGCTCTGTTCCTCTGAAAAGACTTTTCAGGAGAGAAAGATGTTTGTAATCTCTGTTTAGGAGACGTTCATATCACTGTGGCTGTGATGTGTGGAGCAGGTCTGGGTTCAGTTCAGTCCATTCAATCAGCTCTTTCATCTTAACAAGAATGGAGTTTCCTCTGTTGTAGAAGTGAACTACAGGTTTGATTTTCATTGTGAATTCGGTGAACTGACAATAAATTGATGCCAAGAATTTATTAACCCAATCGGTGATGGCAGAAAGGTGTGCGGGGTTAAGCAAGGAAGTGGAGGCACTGGCAGAAGTTGTGACAAAACCACAGCAGTTCACCTCATGATGCTCTCACATCAGTGTGCCATGTCCATGTATAGATGTTACTGATGAACATTAGAGTCATCTCCATGTCGTGTAGTTGGTCGAAATAGTTTTTCACACCTCAGTCATCAGCTTCTCTCTGCAGTTTCCTGTCACAGTTCACGCAGCAGCAACAAGACCACAGTGTCACCAAAATAAAACACACTCAGTATTTTATGTCCTGCATGTTGCCCTTCTCATAATTGATGTTCTACCATTAAAGCTGTTCAGCAAAACTACCTCTCTTATCTGGCATTGTCAAAATAAAAACACTGATTGGCCCAAGGTTTGTCATTTAACATGTTTACAACAGTGAATTATCGCTGCTGCACTGCTCCACCATAAGGAGAAAATTATTTTGAAAGTCCACTATTATTCTTAAACTACCACAATGTTCAACGTGGTCTGGCAAATGACTGTTTTGAGTTTTTTGTTAGTTTCATATTCAACACCTTTAGCCACAGAGACTCAGAACAGCACCCAGCAACAGCAAATACTCCTGGGTCCTCAGAGTAATACTGTAGAAAAGACAAATAATACGATTATTAGAGAACAGACATCTAGGCAAACTTTTAATATCATGCTTTTAATATCAAATACAGCATACAAAGAAGAGCTGGATACAAAATACATGAAACTTTAATGAAGGATGTGTTGCCCTTATGGCATAGATTTGAACATGCTTTTATTTTGAAATACCTTTATTTTGAAATGTGTTTACTTTACTGAGGAAGTTACATGTTCTCACTTAACTTAGCTTGACGAAGCTAGCAAAATCAGCCATCAGTGTTTCTGTGTTCCTTAAAAGTAATCCACACTGTAAACGCCACAGAGGCAATGTCGTAATTTTCACTCTGACCTGTAAGATGATACAAAAGAGCCACAGTAAACAGCAACAAAAGCTCACTACGACTCAAGTCAATCATTTGCAGGGAAGAGTTTAGCTAGTTGTATAGCTGCAGTTCCTACACTGTAGCGAGGACATCATAAAGGATGTAGATCAATATGTGTAAAGGTCACTAAAAAAATTAATGTAATGAAGAACTATTTTTTAAAGATTCAATAGCATTAGATTAAAGCTTTTGCTTTTATTGATTAAAATCACTGAAGTTTTGTCAATAAAAACAAAATCCAACTGAAACTAAAACTAAAGGACAACTGGCTGTCAAAATTAACCGTGGTCCAAACTTCATATCCTGAATCGGTTCCCTTACAGATGAAAGTCTGTCCTCTAATGTTTTTATGAATCTGATTGTGGTTTCTGATGTGCTCTGTGTTACAGTGGTGCAGGGACAGAATGGCTGGGGAGCGACTTACACTCCTACTAAGATCTGTGCCTTAAAAGGATCAACAGTGGAAATGCAGTGCAGCTACACATACCCAAACAGCGGAAAAGAAGCTGTTACCAGAGTTGAACAAGCACTATGGTTTACTAAGGAGGAGGATAATGAATATGTGAATTTGAGATCAGACTCAGAGTATGAAGGTCGTGTGGAGTATCAGGGTAATGATCAGTATTATAACAGTTATAAGCCGTACAGCAGACTGAGAATCAGTGACTTGAGAGAGAGGGACTCAGCTGTGTACAAGTTCAGGTTCATAACAAACCAACCAGCAGGGAGATACACTGGTCAACCTGGAGTCTCTTTAACTGTCACAGGTAACATTTTCATCAGATGACTTTTTAATTCAGTTCCCCATAATGCCAGCATCTAGAATACTGTTGTGATCGTGTATGTGTGTGTGTGTGTGTGTGTGTGTGTGTGTGTGTGTGTGTGTGTGTGTGTGTGTGTGTGTGTGTGTGTGTGTGTGATTGAAAAAATTCCCAGGTCTCTGGATAGAGGTGACACCAAATTCGTCTTCTTCCCGGGCAGAGCTGAAGTGTCTCAGCAGCTGTCCTCTAGCTGGTCCTCCTTCCTACATCTGGTACAAGAATGGACAGAAATTTAAGGAAGGAACTTCTCCTTCCTATGAAGATTACTTTAATTATGATGACAGCTATTCCTGTGCTGTAAAAGGACACAAGAATTTCCACTCTCCTTTAGTGTGTGAGTTTTCTCCAGTGTCTCAATAACATAGCACCAGCTGGTGGAAGCTTTTAGTTAGCCCTAAAACAGGCAACATGCACCAGGACATACAAACTCTTTAACATCCTGTAGGGGAAGGTTTTGAAGGTTTTAACCCAATCAAGGTATCATGTATCAAAAGTTTTGTCTGGCCACATCCTGACCATGTGATAAGTATTTATATATGAATCATAGTTATTTTCAATAAAACAATGTAAATTCATAAAACTAATTATGACTAGTGTCCTAATATTTTGATGAGGAATACATGTTTGAAAGGGTTCATGTTGTTAATAAGCAACTTTTAAAATGTATGTATCCTCGTTGACCAACGTGTAGTATTTAAAATCTAGTGTCAAACATAAAGATAAGTTAAAACTATATACATGTTAATACTCCTGCCTGTTTAAGGTTGTGTGCTGGACCAGGACTGCATGTGTTTAATATGGATGGCCTCAGTAAGAATCAAACCCCCTTCACCTTGTGTGTGTTAGTGAGCTGTTCTCCAACCATCCAGCTACACAACATCACTACTGCTGTCAGTTTTCCATACAAGCTGCTCTGGATCACTGCAGGAAATGATGCACTTCTAACTGCTGCTGTTTAAAACCTGTCTCATCTTTCAGGTGTCCGCGGTCAAACCTGCAACAGAGTGACTTACACTGACAGAAGCATCTGTGCTGTGAAGGGCTCATCAGTGGACATTTCTTGTTCATACAACAGTTATGAAAATGATGTTACATCAAAATTCTGGTTCAGTCTCAAACGTAGTGATCGACGGCAGGATCCCTCACAACCTGAGGACCTCAGTGGGGACTCAGAGTTTGCAGGTCGTGTCCAGCTGATTGAAGAGAGAGGACGCTCCACTCTGAGAATCACTAAGCTGAGAGAGAGTGATTCAGCCGAGTATCGCTTCAAATTCAAAACATCAAACTTTGAATGGAGGAGCAGTTTACCTGGTACAACTCTGACTGTCACAGGTACTGCTGAACACAAACTGATACATTACAGACAAATTGAATCTACCTCATGGCAAGCAAATGTGGTGAATAGTACTGAATATTTATGTTGGAATAATTTCAACATTATAGAGATTATAAGAAGGTTTTTACACTCACCTATTCAGACTGACTTTATATCATACATCAGTTAATTTACTTAATAGCTCACAGTATTTAACATCTGGGAATTGTTATTCATCTATTTTTTTAATTGATACTGTAAATTTGTGTATTTGAGTATTTTGTGACCTGTGACATTTCTGTTATATGTTCATATATCCAGATCTCCAGGTGCAGGTGATCAGATCTTCGATCCACCAGAGTTATACAGAGGCAGAGCTGAAGTGTCGCAGCATTTGCAGTCCAGCTGCTCGTCCTTTCTACGTCTGGTACAAGAATGAAGTGAAAACTATGGAAGGGACTTCTTCTGATTACACAGTCAAAATATATCCTGATGACAGCTATTCTTGTGCTCTAAAAGGACATGAGGGTTTCCGCTCTCCTTCAGTGTGTGAGTTTATTCCACCATATGTCACTATCATGGTAACAAAGCAGCATGTCAGGGTTTTCCACTGACACCTTTGGCTCTTATTACTGTCAGTTATTCAGCTTTTGTAAAAGGATAAGGAATCCTGCACACTGAATACCTTGTATTAAATATTTAATGTTGGAACGTTTCGGTACTCAGACCTTCCTCAGACAAATGCTGAACGATGACAAGGAGCCATCTTTAAATAGGGAGGGGCTGCGCATCGGCTTCCAATTACATGTGAACATGTGAAAAACACAAAGCAAATTAATAAACATGTCGGATATGTGAGAAAAATAAATAGATACAAATGCATACAAAAAACAGACATAAAATTTACATAGGACGAAGCTCTCTGAGGTGGGGAGTGGCTCTCTTACGCACCAGGTCCAATCGCCTTTGGAAGGGAGGAAACTCCACATGTCATGGAAATATTCTGGAAACTTCAGAGCAATAACATCATATTAGAAGAGTCAAGTCCGCTAGACACATAAACAAGTCACACTGACAAAATTAACGAATCGAAATCGCCCCGGGGGAGGGAGGGGACTTATTTTTTATCAGTTGCGTGCATATATAGATAATGTACTTGAATACGAGACATAAAACAAATACAGTCTGGCCATTCTTGTACAGATCCCACAGGCACGCATAAAGCAATTAAGACAAGTAGGAGAGTAAACAATAGATAAATAAATAATTCGCCGACCTGTGCACGGGAGAATCTCGGAAATGTACTTTTCTTCAGACAATCTGAGTAGGAAAACACGCAAACAGCGGTACGTGAGTGAGCGAGTTTCTTCACTCACGTAGAAGACGTGGACGTTGCGCGTAAGAGAGCCACTCCCCACCTCAGAGAGCTTCTTCCTGTGTTAATTTTAAAGGAAGGTCTGCATGAGTACCGAAACATGACAACATTAAATATTTAATGCAAGGTATTCAGTGTGTGGGATTCCTTCTCCTTTTACACTACAGTCGGGACCCACCGCTCCCAGTCCGATGCACCTGAAAACAACGGATGTGCGGACCTCTCCATGACGAGTTATTCAGATTTTGCTATTAATCAACTTGACTATCGGCTTCATTCAGAGCCCTGCTTCTCTAACCTCTCAGATGCTGCTATCTCACAGCTGTTTTAATTGTTCCATGACAAAACACATCCTTCTTGTTTAATATCATGTATTTTAACATGATGTCCTCCAGATGCTCCGAAGGTTCCCTCAGTGTCGGTGAGGCCCTCTGGTGAAATAGTGGAGGGCAGTTCAGTGACTCTGACCTGCAGCAGTGATGCTAACCCAGCAGCTAATTATACCTGGTACAAGAAGAATGGAAATCCAGACCAGGAACCTTTCAGGACAGGACCACAGCTGGACTTTGTTTCCATCCAGTCCTCTGACTCTGGAGAGTTTTACTGCACAGCACAGAATGAGCTGGGAGAGAAGATATCTGACTCCACCTCTATTGATGTGAAATGTGAGTGATATATAATTAGTTCAAAGTAATCATCATTTTTTTTTTTTTTTTTTTTTTTTTTAACCCTTGATTAATGAGATGAAGGTTTTGCTGAGTGTTTATGTTTTTTCAGCTCTCCCTTGCTTGACATTCAATCTGCTACTGTAATTGAGTGAGAAGCTCCAGTGCAGGAGATAAAGTGCCTTGCTTAAGGGGCACCAAAGGTAGATGTTGAGGTGGAAATTGAATGTTTACTAGGTCACTTTTGTCACTCAGATTTTCTCAGCTGTTGTGAGGATTGGAACCATCAGACTTGTAGTCACACCACCCCATTTACTACTAATCTGATCATTTAAATCCAGTATGTGCCATTGCAAAAAACACATTCTTACTTTAAACTTATTTTCCAGATGGTCCCAAGATGCCTTCAGTGTCGGTGAGTCCCTCTGGTGAAATAGCGGAGGGCAGTTCAGTGACTCTGACCTGCAGCAGTGATGCTAACCCAGCAGCTACTTATACCTGGTACAAGAAGAATGGAAATCCAGTCCAGAAACCTTTCAGGACAGGACCACAGCTGGACTTTATTTCCATCCAGTCCTCTGACTCTGGAGAGTTTTACTGCACAGCGCAGAATGAGCTGGGGAAGAAGATATCTGACTCCACCTCTATTGATGTGAAATGTGAGTGATATATAATTAGTTCAAAGTAATCATCATTTTTTTTTTTTTTTTTTTTTTTTTAACCCTTGATTAATGAGATGAAGGTTTTGCTGAGTGTTTATGTTTTTTCAGCTCTGCCTTGCTTGACATTCAATCTGCTACTGTAATTGAGTGAGAAGCTCCAGTGCAGGAGATAAAGTGCCTTGCTTAAGGGGCACCAAAGGTAGATGTTGAGGTGGAAATTGAATGTTTACTAGGTCACTTTTGTCACTCAGATTTTCTCAGCTGTTGTGAGGATTGGAACCATCAGACTTGTAGTCACACCACCCCATTTACTACTAATCTGATCATTTAAATCCAGTATGTGCCATTGCAAAAAACACATTCTCACTTTAAACTTATTTTCCAGATGGTCCCAAGATGCCTTCAGTGTCCGTGAGTCCCTCTGGTGAAATAGTGGAGGGCAGTTCAGTGACTCTGACCTGCAGCAGTGATGCTAACCCAGCAGCTACTTATACCTGGTACAAGAAGAATGGAAATCCAGTCCAGAAACCTTTCAGGACAGGACCACAGCTGGACTTTATTTCCATCCAGTCCTCTGACTCTGGAGAGTTTTACTGCACAGTGCAGAATGAGCTGGGGAAGAAGACATCTGACTCCACCTCTATTGATGTGAAATGTGAGTGATATATAATTAGTTCAAAGTAATCTTTTTTTTTTTTTTTTATTTTTATTTTTTTTTTTTACCCTTGATTAACGAGATGAAGGTTTTGCTGAGTGTGTATGTTTTTTCAGCTTGACATTCAATCTGCTACTGTAGTTGAGTGAGCAGCTCCAGTGCAGGAGATAAAGTGCCTTGCTTAAGGGGCACCAAAGGTAGATGTTGAGGTGGAAATTGAATGTTTACTAGGTCACTTTTGTCACTCAGATTTTCTCAGCTGTTGTGAGGATTGGAACTATCAGACTTGTAGTCACGCCACCCCATTTATTACTAATCTGATCATTTAAATCCAATATGTGCCATTGCAAAAAACACATTCTCACTTTAAACTTATTTTCCAGATGGTCCCAAGATGCCTTCAGTGTCGGTGAGTCCCTCTGGTGAAATAGTGGAGGGCAGTTCAGTGAATCTGACCTGCAACAGTGATGCTAACCCAGCAGCTATTTATACCTGGTACAAGAAGAATGGAAATCCAGACCAGGAACCTTTCAGGACAGGACCACAGCTGGACTTTGTTTCCATCCAGTCCTCTGACTCTGGAAAGTTTTACTGCACAGCACAGAATGAGCTGGGAGAGAAGACATCTAACTCCACCTCTATTGATGTGCAATGTGAGTGAAATGGAATTGGTTCTCGATGTCATGTAGGTACAAATATCCTAAATCTGTCACTTGCACAACTCCTTAAAAAGTCCACAAGTTCAAATCAACAGGCAGAGGCAGAATCTCAAGGCAGGTAAAGGTCGGTACACAAGGCAGTCTGGAAACACAAGGGAAAACGCTGGAGAGTCGTAACATTAGAGCAAGACAATCTGGCACTGAGGGAGAGTAAACAGAGGGCTTATATACTGAGGGTGATGAGGCTGGAACAAGGGACAGGTGAGTAGTAATCAGGGGGAATGAGAAACAGGTGCAGTGAGGGAACAGGAAACTTGAAGTTGTCTGCAACGAAAGAGGAGTATTTCAAAATAAAACAGATGGATGCAGATGGATATAAATGGCAACAAAGAAAACATGACCTTAATACTGGGGACTTGATGGAGGAGTCATGACAACTTGGAGATAAAGAGCATTGCTTAAGGACCCACTGACAGTAACTGAGGGACAGGAGAGTGTTGCTTGTTGAATTTTTACACCAAGGTTTCCCCATTAGAAAGTCAAGTCAAGATTAGAAAAGTCAACCATCTTGTGGCACCACACAAAAACTGGTCTGATTATTTACATCCAGAATGTCTCATTGCAAAAACACATCCTCACTTTAACCTGAATTTCCAGATTCCTCTGCTGGAAAACACATGCAACATACGAATACAGTCAGGGCAACTCTCCACATCCTGATACCAGTCACTCTGTTTCTCCTGTATTTGTGCATCAGGTAACAGAATAAAAATCCACCAGTTGTATTCAAAGATTCCTTTGATATTTTATGAGTTTTCATGAATTGTAGATTATTGAATTTTTGTTTTCGGTTGATGAATCCAATCCAGGAAGAAGAAATCTCTCAACTCTGAGCAGAGCGACCCAGCACATACTGTACAGGTGAGAGAGAGAGAGAGAGAGAGAGAGACTATGGGCCCTATCTTGTGCCACCCGCTATCCGCTGCCACGACCGCTACCCGCAAATTGCGGATTTAGGAGCTTCCGCTATCCCTAAACGGTATCTTGCGCCACCCGCTACCCGCTATCCGTTATGCCGACTGCATCATTTGCGCCTGGAGGTGCGTCGTGGGCGTGTTTCATGCGCTATCCCTAAAGTCGCTATCTTGCGCACACACTTTAGGGATAGCGGATAGCGGGTGGTCAGGACCACCCGCTATCCGCTATCCCTAAAGTTTGGGCTGTTAGGAGAGCGCACCCAGGCGGCTTCAATGCACGCCCCGACGGAGCCTCGCCACGCACACGGTCGGACTGATACTGGGACGCCGCCGGAATGGACTGAGTATATTACTCATATAGACTGTTTAGAGGAAAGACTGTTTTAATTGGACACTTACCCCAGCATGTTTTATTGTTTTATCATAAGCCAGCAGCTGTGCTATATTTTTATTTTTAATATTTTATTTGCCCAATCTACCTTGTCAATAAATTAGTTTACACATAGTTCCACCTCTGCCTCTTGTGTGTGTGTGGTGTGGCCCGGGGATTTTACTCAATCAGTACAACCTTGTGACACGTCCACTTGGACACATGTGGCTCCACCTCCCGAATTAACTCGCCTATAATATAATATATAATATGTATATAAAGCCAACTTGCTTTAGCCTCAGTAGAAGCCCTGAGAAAATCTACCTCCCTCTCTCCATCGCGGGTTTAGGATTTAGGATTTAGGATAGCGCATCCTGGCCTTAAAGGCAATGGTACCTGGCACACTGATTGGTTTAACTGGCGTAACGCCCAAAACACACCTATGCATAATATAGCGGGTAGCGGAGGTGTTTTGCGGATAGCGGGAGGTGCACAAGATAGCAACTTTTACGGGGGAACGCCTCTTCCTAAATCCTAAATCCGCAAATAGCGGGTTTAGGGAGTCCGGCGCAAGATAGGGCCCAATATATTTTCCTGTCTCATCTTGTGTGTCTTCTCTCCCATCAGTCAGACTCTGATCCTGTGTATGAGAACATCCCTGCAGCACAGATAGAAGCCACAGAGGAGCAGGAAGACCAGGTATGAAGTCCACTCAGGGTTAGACTGTATATTTTCCTGTCTCATCTTGTGTGTCTTCTCTCCCATCAGTCAGACTCTGGTCCTGTGTATGAGAACGTCACTGCAGCACAGACAGAAGCCACAGAGGAGCAGGAAGACCAGGTGTAAAGTCGCCTCATGAAAAACCAGGACAGTTTCAAATTAAAATGATATTTCCACTGACATTTCCACAATCAAAATGTTCAAAACGCCCCTTGATTTCCAATGATACTCTGTGCAGCCAGTGTGTGTTTTGTCAGATGTCTGCGGAAACACAACCTTGAACGCAACTCTGATGCCCAGAGTCATTTTAGCCTCTTGTTCTGCAATGCTTTTTGTTCAACAAAGCCTACAAGGTCTTTTCTTTGCAAGAGTTGTAGCTGCTTTACTTATTGCCTTTTAAAATGATTTTAAGTTGAGCTTGAAAACCTGACCTGTGGCTCTGTACAGCAGCACAATGAAGCAGAAGACAGGAACAGAACTGAACATGGAAACATTGTGTTTGGGCTTTTTGCTGCAATAAATGTAAAATGTTACACCATACAAATAAAGAGATTCAGAACTGGTTTCATTGTACATTATTTGCTACAGTAAATCATGAGGCTTTCATATTAAATCTCAATATAATATATGTGACAGCACAATGAACTGGATATCATCCTTTTTAGATAACAGACAACATTGCACTAGAATAAAAGGTTATCAGTCTTACTTTCTAGATTACACTGTCGGGGTCCCTCAAGGGTCCGTTTTAGGACCTCTGCAGTTCACCATCTATATCAATGATTTGTGAATCACCTGTGTTGATGTCCACATACAAATGTACAGTGGTGTGAAAAAGTGTTTGCCCCCTCCCTGATTTCTTTTTTTTTTTGCATGTTTGTCACACTTAAATGTTTCAGATCGTCAAACAAATTTAAATATAAGGCAAAGATAACACAAGTAAACACAAAATGCAGTTTTTAAATGAAGGTTTTTATTATTAAGGGGGGAAAAAAATCAAACCTACATGGCCCTGTGTGAAAAAGTGTTTGCCCCCTAAACCTAATAAGTGGTTGGGCCACCCTTAGCAGCAACAACTGCAATCAAGTGTTTGCGATAACTTGTAATGAGTCTCTTACAGTGCTGTGCAGGAATTTTGGCCCACTCATCTTTGCAGAATTGTTGTAATTCAGCTACATTGGAGGGTTTTTGAACATGAACCGCCTTTTGAAGGTCATGCCACAGCATCTCAATAGGATTCAGGTCAGGACTTGGACTAGGCCACTCCAAAGTCTTCATTTTGTTTTTCTTCAGCCATTCAGAGGTGGACTTGCTGGTGTGTTTTGGATCATTGTCCTGCTGCATAACACAAGTGCGCTTGAGTTTGAGGTCATGAACTGATGGCCGGACATTGTCCTTCAGGATTTCCTGGTAGAGAGCAGAATTCATGGTTCCATCAATTATGGCAAGTCGTCCAGGTCCTGAAGCAGCAAAGCAGCCCCAGACCATTACACTACCACTACCATGTTTGACTGTTGGTATGATGTTATTTTCATGAAATGCTGTGTTAGTTTTATGCCAGATGTAACAGGATGCACACCTTCCAAAAAGTTCAACCTTTGTCTCGTCAGTCCACAGAATATTTTCCCAAAAGTCTTGGGGATCATCAAGATGTTTACTGGCAAAACTGAGTTGAGCCTTTATGTTCTTTTTGGTCAGCAGTGGTTTTCGCCTTGGAACTCTCCCATGGATGCCATTTTTGCCTAGTCTCGTTCTTATTGTTGAATCATGGACACTGACCTTTACTGAGGCAAGTGAGGCCTGCAGTTCTTTAAATGTTGTTCTGGCTTCTTTTGTGACCTCTTGGATGAGTCGTAGCTGCACTCTTGGGGTAATTTTGGTCGGCCGGCCACTCCTGGGAAGGTTCACCACTGTTCCATGTTTTCGCCATTTGTGAATAATGGCTCTCACTGTGGTTCACTAGAGTGCCAAAGCTTTAGCAATGGCTTTGTAACCTTTTCCAGACTGATAGATCTCAATAACTTTCTTTCCCATTTGTTCCTGAATTTCTTTGGATCTCAGCATGATGTCTAGCTTTTGAGGATCTTTTGGTCTACCTCACTTTGTCAGAAAGGTCCTACTTAAGTGATTTCTTGATTGAGAATAGGTATGGCAGTAATCAGGCCCGGTTGTGGCTAGAGAAATTGAACTCAGCTGTGATAAACCACAGTGAAGTTATGTTTTAACAGGGGGGCAAACACTTTTTCACACAGGGCCATGTAGGTTTGGATTTTTTTTCCCCCTTAATAATAAAAACCTTCATTTAAAAACTGCATTTTGTGTTTACTTGTGTTATCTTTGTCTTTGCAGATGACACGGTCATATATGTTGATTCAAATCAACACATCAAGCGGCTTTACAACTCACAAGAGCTGTGGAGAAAACAACTATCCAACTCGCATTCGTCTTTAAATGTGTCCGAGACTGTCGCTGTGTTTTTCTCCATGAAGCAAGTCAACACTCCTAATCCTGAGAGCTTGTTCAAAGGAGAAAAGGTAGACGATGTCAACCATTTTAAGTGTTTAGGCCTGATTATCGAATCATATTTAAATTTTAAGAAACACACTAAGTATATCTCAGGGAAAATCAAACATAGTTGAATAAATTTCAAAATTATTTGTAATTACTTAAATACATGTGCAGATTTGATGTACATGCACTCAGTGGTATTGTCACATCTGTGTTATTGTGACACCTCCTGGTCACAGGCATGTACAACAACACAACCACTTGGTGAACTGTTTAAATGAGCTCTTAATGCACCAGACAAGAAAGAAAAACTCCTCCCACAACTGCAAAATTAATGAAAATTACATTATAAATACATTTTTTATAAGCAGTGTGTGTTCACTTTATAAGACTCGTGGTTTAGCTCCCCCACCCCTTAAACAGTTTATTCCAGAAGCTCCTGGTGAAATATGACATATCAGATCATCAACGAGTGGAGACTGTTACGTAAAAAAATGTTGGACATTATTTGCTCAAACTGCTTTTTCAGTTGCAGCAACAAAACAGTGGAATACTGTCCCTACAAATATTAGAGTGTATTTGTGTTAGCATCATGTCTTCTGTTTGATGTGGTGATCAGTTTTACAAAGTTTAGTGTTTTATATTGTCGAGTATATTATAATTGTACAATATAGTGCCAACTACAATTATACTACCTTTTACCATAGCCTGAAATTAGTATCAGCTATACTTGCTATTGTAATATATGATAAAATGATGGTCATGTTCTCATTTTGATTGGACCATTATTGTTTTATATTAGACTGCAGTTGTCTAGTAGAGCTGGTCCATGGGACGCTTTGTGTTTGTCGGACTGTTCATGTTTTTCATTCAGATAGTCTAATATACATGTTTCATGAACTGCTCACAATAGTGACTTCATAAACAACTCATGCATGTGGCCTGTAGCAATGTGTAATTAAATGTGTGGAACAGTCTGTAGACTGTTTTTCAGCACAATGTGACATAAATTAAAAAAAAAAAAAAAAAAAAGTTTCCCACTCCAAATGTCTGATTGTCTGCAATCGGGCCTGGTGTTGGACTTCCAGATACATACACCTCCTGTCCATGTAGTAAATCATTTGCTTCAGTTTAGAACAATATTGGTCTTTGGTTGCAGAAAAACAGAAAAAAGAATTTTGCCTGTTGTAGAAAGCAAAAACATCATATATTTCTGCCAGTTTTTAAACACAAGTGGTACAGACCCGTATCCAGAAAGAAATGACAGAGGGACACTAAACATTCTGGGGGGGCAGTGCCTGCGCTGGCAAAAAAATTTTACGCCATTTTTTTCAGCCAGATTTAGAGGGTTATCTCATTTCTCATTGTTTTTCTAAGTTCTCACCACACCTACCTCTGTGTTTTTGACATCTATCTATCTATCTATCTATCTATCTATCTGTCTGTGTCTGTCTGTCTGTCTGTATGTGTCTCTCTGTGTGTATGTCTGTACAGATAGATAGATAGATAGATAGATAGATATAAAATATCTAAATATGAAAATATTATACAACACGTAGATCCGACAGAGCAATCTGACTGGTCAATCAGATGTTTAGAATGTGGTCAAATGAGCATGACAGCACGCGTAGCCGTGCTCAAATGAAAAGTACCTCAATCACTGAAAATATTACTCCACCTATATCTTATTGCCCGAATCTGTGTGGTTTCTATGGCAACACGAAACGTTTCACTGAAACCTGCATCCAAAGCTGCTGTCAACTTTGTTAGCATAATGGGGTGTTTTGTTGTCAATTTTGATTTATTTGGTGACCTAAGTTTGGATAAACGGCTGAATGAGGAAGACAAGACAGAACAGAAAAAGTGATGAGTGAAGAGCTGGATCAGCTGGAGAGGTCAGGAAATGAAGCCAGTATGGCCGGGTCCACGTCTTGGGCCCTCAAATGTCTACAAGACTACCTGACAGTACGGACGGACAGTACCTGCTGAGGCAGAGTCAGCACCACGGACAGTACCCACTGATGCAGATTCAGCACCACGGACAGTACCTGCTGAGGCAGATTCAGCACCACGGACAGTACCTGTACGATTCTCCACGGAGATGTGCAGGCTATAACTTTGCTCTTGTTAATGTTATTAGTTATCAATTAGCCAATTAATCATTATTAATGTGTTTAGTCTTTATGACATGCCTAGGCCATTGATTGAATTAATTTGTCAATTTGTTTGCATCTGTACATTGAAATGAACATTTAATAAATCAACACATCTGTGAAAACTGTCATCTTTATTTCAGAGGTAAATTGATAACAGCCTGCTGACCAGATTTGACGGCCCAAGACGTTGACCGGGCCGTACTGGCTTCATTTCCTGACCTCTCCAGCTGATCCAGCTCTTCACTCGTCACTCTCGCATAATTTAGTGATAGGAATTCCGGCTCTTTTTAGAAAACCGGCTCTTTTGGCTCGGCTCACTAAAAAGAGCCAGCTCTTTTGGCTCAAGCGGCTCTTCAGATTTTTTTGTTGCTTAAATTAATTTATTACCAACGATAATGTAAAATTATACACAAAATTATACACTAATGTTAAAAAAAACATGCGTTATTTTTTATTATATAAATATGCCATTATTTATTCACTCTACATAGTGCTACAAAAAATAAATTATAAAATACAAAAACAAACTTTTAACTATTCATAATTGAACTTTCAACTATTTCAAACGTTTAACTTTTTTTCTATTAAACAAATGTAAAGTGAAACAACACAGAATGACTGCAAAACACACAACCCAACAAAATATAAATTAAAATATGTAAGACAAAAAGAAAAAAATCAGCATACAGATAACTTGTCTTTAGTTAAGACTGGCATTGAGAAACACCAAGTGCCACAGCTTTGAGGAGCTGATCTCTGTCGGTAATTATCTGCTCTGTTTTGGAAAAGATTCTCTCAGACCTCCTGTTCTCCTGTTTGTATGTGCTGTGTGTGTGTGTGTGTGTAACTGCCGCCCCTCCCCCCTTTGCTCAGCGCAGACGCAGAGACGACACCACACGTATTGATCAATCATGTGTGACTTGAAGAAAAAAAAAGTGAGGGAGAGAGGAGGGGGAAAAAGTGGCTCCCGTCGTTCACTTCAAAGTGCCAGCTCTAAGAGCCGTTTCATTCGTGACAGACACATCACTATTGGACAGCCAGTCAGCTGTTTTTTCCACAGCTCTTGTGAGTTGTAAAGCCCAGGGACGGTTTTTGCTATGGGCAATGTGGGCAACCGCCCAGGGCGCAATCTACTTGGGGGCGCACAAGCGCCGTCCAAAAAAAAAAAAAAAGTGCGTCCGCGGGAAAAAAAAAAAAAAAAAATCGTTTCTAGACTAATATCGCTCATTTCCATGTCAAGTTTGTGCAGTGGGCGCTGAGGCGCCCCTACTATCACGTCAACTTGCTGCTGAGAGTCATGTATACAGGTCGTGTGTGTCAGAAGAAAAGGCAAGGGGGAGGGGGGCGCGGGGGATCAACTTGCGACTGCAGAGGCTGTGCGCAGGTTGTGAGTCTCAGGAAAAGCAAAGGGGAGGGGGGCGGGGGATAGACTAACCTCTGATATGAAAGATCCCAGGCCAAACAACACAAACTGCTGCTTCCAAATAAATTGTATTTCATTCATATATTCATCATTAATATAGACCCCTTATAGCTACATGTAATTTATTGGGTTATGTGAAAATGCCAAACAACAACAACAACAACAAAAAGTCAATGGAGTATCATGGACAAAAGGCCAAAAAAAACATCAGGTGCCCAGTTCAGAAAGAGAAGGAGAGAAGAAGGGGAGAAACGTTCAAAAGATAAAGGTATGCAAGTCTCTATGCGTGACGTTAATTGTGCATGTAATGAAACAGTAGCCTATACCCTATTTATTAGCCTCTTGCTAATATGTTGCCACTTAGCCACAGAATTTTTTTTTTTTTTTTTTTTTTTTTGGTTTTTAGTTTTGCTGAACTAGCAACTATTAGAATTTTAGGCATCATGTCATGGAATTAATTTCACCCATAGGCTAGTTTGTGTTTGCAACACAACAAGTGCAAGTTCACATTGGCCTGTTAGTCTGTGGATTTGGTAAACAATACATCCTGACTGTGGAATTTTTAATTTTTTTTGCTATACGTGGGTCTATGGTAACCTAAATAACTTCCTATACACTGACATGACATTTTTTAAGCTATATGTGATATAGCTTTATGAGTAATTTCTAGTGTGTTATTCTTAGTTAATAGGATGTTAACAAATGATAGGCCTGATGTGGTGGGGGTGGGGGGGTGGGGGACGGTTCGCCCAGGGCGCAAAACTAGCCAGGGCCGCCTCTGGTAAAGCCGCTTGATATTTTGATTTGAATTAACATATATGACCGTGTCATCTACATACATTTGTATGTGGACATCAGCACAGGTGATTGACAAATCATTGATAAAGATGGTGAACTGCAAAGGTCTTAAAATGGACCCTTGAGGGACCCCGACAGTGCAATCTAGAAAGTAAAACTTTGATTGTTTATTCTAGTGCAATGTTGTCTGTTACCTAAACAGGATGATATCCAGTTCATTGTTCTGTCACATATATTATGTTGAGATAGTTTTAATATGACAACCTCATGATTCACTGTATCAAACGGCTTTTTTGAATCAATGAAGATGGCAAAAGCTACAGCCTACTTTTTTATTTTGTTCAATAAAATAACAACAGACTACAATGTCATTCATGTTAAACACATTTTCCACAGTTAATGATGTACAATGAAAACAGTTCTGAATCTCTTTATTTGTATGATGTAACATTTTACATTTATTACAGAAAAAAAGCCCAAACACAGTGTTTCCATGTTTCAGTTCTGTTCCTGTCTTCTGCTTCAGTGTGCTGCTGTACAGAGCCACAGGTCAGGTTTTCAAACCCAACTTAAAATCATTTTAAAAGGCAATAAGTAAAGCAACTGTAACTCTTGCAAAGAAAAGACCCTGTGGGCTTTGTTGAACAAAAAGCATTGCAGAACAAGAGGCTAAAATGACTCGGGGTATCAGAGTTGCTTTCAAGGTTGTGTGTCTCCTGACATCCGACAAAACACACACTGGCTGTAAAGAGTATCATTAAAAACCAAGGGGAGTTACATTTTGGAAGTGTAAACGTCATTTTCATTTGAGACTCGTGGTTTTTCATGAGGCTCCAACCTGAGTGAACTTTACACCTGGTCTTCCTGCTCCTCTGTGGCTTCTGTCTGTGCTGCAGTGACGTTCGCATACACAGGATCAAAGTCTGACTGATGGGAGGGAAGACACACAAGATGAGACAAGAAAATACATTCTCTCTCTCTCTCTCTCTCTCTCTCTCTCTCTCTCTCTCTCTCTCTCACCTGTACAGTCTGTACTGGGTCACTCTGCTCAGTTTTCTTCTTCCTGGATTGCATTCAGATAGATAGATAGATAGATAGATAGATACTTTATTCATCCCGAAGGAAATTCACAGTTTTCAGCAGTATCCACAGAGTACAAGATTAAGTAAATCAAAAATAAAGAATAAGTAAATAATAAATAAAGAATAAAAGATAAAAGATGACCCTGGAGATCTAAAGATCTAAGTACCAATGTGCAAAAAAACAATGTGCAATAAACCAATAAAACCAGTGTGCATCGATGTATACAATGTGCATAGATGAGGGCAATGTGCAAATTTACAGTATAAACAGATGATAAATAAATAAATAGCACCCAGATGATAAATAGATGATAAAAAGCCAATAAAACCAGTGTGCATCGATGTATACAATGTGCATAGATGTGGGCAATGTCCAAATTCACAGTATAAACAGAAAAACAGATGATAAATAGCAGTAAGCAATATATACACTATAAACGAGGATAAAAAATAGAAATATGAACAGTTTAAACAGCAGGGGAACAACACGCCTGGGTTTGGAACAACACGCTCCGACGGAGGTTCACGGTTGGTGCGAGACCATGAGACCAAGTGACAGAACCCGACGCCCGGGACTGGGACTCAGGAACTGTCAGACTTGAGCCCTTCCCCTCCAGTCTTTGCGTGTTATCTTCCAGAAGTGCAGTGTGTGTGTGTGTGTGTGTGTGTGTGTGTGGAGGGGGGTGGGGTGGGGTGGGGTGTGTGTGTGTGTGTGTGTTTGGGGGGGGGCAGCAGGGGTGGTAGTTAAACAAAAATCCAACAATCTACAGTTCATGAAAACTCATAAAATATGAAAGGAATCTTTGAAAAGAAGTGATGGATTTTTATTCTGTTACCTGATGCACAAATAGAGGAGAAACAGAGCAATTGGTTTCAGGATGAGTAGAGTTGCCCTGACTGCATTCGTATGTTTCATTTCTTTTCCAGCAGGGGGATCTGGAAATTAAGGATAAAGTGAGGATGTGTTTTTGCAATGGCACATACGGTATGTAAATAATCAGGCTACTTATAATCAGCTGTGAAGGTGATGCCACTGGATGTTTGACGTTTCTAATCTCCAGTACATCTTATTACAATGACGTAAAACTTCATTTAAATATTTTAGAAATAAAATTTGCCTGTGGTTAGTTACATAGGGTGACGTCATGTCATGTCTGACAGAGCATGAACTAGGAACAATTTGCTTAGGTGGTACCTGGGAAATTTGGTTTGGTAAATCGTTCTACAAGGTCTGAAAAGTTTGGGAACCTCTGCCTTAAGCTGCACTTTATCTCCATGTGCTGTAGTCTGTGTCTTTAAAACAAGGCAGAGCTGAAAAAACACACACACCTTTCAAAACCTTTACCTGGTTAATAAAAACTAAAGGTGACAGATTTAGGATATTTTTTCCCACATGATATCAAGAACCAATTCCATTTCACTCACATTTCACATCAATAGAGGTGGAGTCAGATGTCTTCTCCCCCAATTCATTCTGCGCTGTGCAGTAAAACTCTCCAGAGTCAGAGGACTGGATGGAAACAAAGTCCAGCTGTGGTCCTGTCCTGAAAGGTTCCTGGTCTGGATTTCCATTCTTCGTGTACCAGGTATAATTAGCTGCTGGATTAGCATCACTACTGCAGGTCAGAGTCACTGAACTGCCCTCCACTATTTCACCAGAGGGACTCACCAACACTGAGGGAACCTTCGGAGCATCTGGAAAATAAGGTTAAAGTGAGGATGTGTTTTTGCAATGACACATGCTGCATGTAAATAATCAGACTAGTTGTAAAGAGCCTTGAAGATGATATCACAAGATATTTGATGTTTCTAATCCTCAGTCCAGCTGGGGAAACCTTGGTGTAAAACTTCAGTAAGTCTCAGTATGTCTCTCATTTACTACTGTCAGTGTGTCTATGCAGTGTACTTTATCTCCAAATGTTTTAGTGTGTGAACATATTAAAAAAAAAAAGCAGAGATGATAAAAGCATGTACACCTTTTAAAACCTTTCCTTGGTTAATAAAAACTAAAGGTGACAGATTTAGGATATTTGTTCCCACATGATATCGAGAACCAGTTCCATTTCACTCACGTTTCACATCAATAGAAATATAGTCAGATCTTTTTCCTCCAAGCTCATTCTGCGCTGTGCAGTAAAACTCTCCAGAGTCAGAGGACTGGATGGAAATAAAATCAAGCAATAGTCCTGTCCTAAAAGGTTCCTGGCTTGGATTTCCATTCTTCTTGTACCAGGTATAAGTAGCTGCTGGGTTAGCATCACTGCTGCAGGTCAGAGTCACTGAACTGCCCTCCACTATTTCACCAGAGGGCCTCACCGACACTGAGGGAATCTTCGGATCATCTGCGGGGCATAATGATAACATATATGACAATGTGTATTGTCATGGAACAAAGTCAAATAGTAAACAGTTCATAGCTGTGGGACGTCAGAATCCTAAAGGTTAGAGAACCAGGTCTGTGAATGAAGCTGATAAACATGTTGATGAAGTGTTGAATAACTACCATTGTGTTAGAGGCAATTATTTTAGTGGACAAAGTTTGTGTAACCATGTGTCTGCATATACGCGTGTGTGTGTGTGTGTGTGTGTGTGCGCGTGTGTGTGTGTGAGTGTGAGTGTGTATGTGTGCATGCATGTGTGTATGTGTGTTGGGGGTTGGTGCTTTAAAATACACACTTCTATGTCACCATGATAGTGACATGCTGTGAAATAAACTCACACACTGAAGGAGAGCGGAAACTCTCATGTCCTTTTACAGCACAGGAATAGCTGTTACCAAGATAAATTTTGACTTCATAATAAGTGACATTTCCTTCCCTAATTTTCTCTTCATTCCTGTACCAGACGTAGGAAACACCACCAGCTAGAGGACAGTTGCTGACACACTCCAGCTCTGCCTGGTATTGGTAGACTGATGATCTGATCACCTGCACCTGGAGATCTGGATCTGTGAACATGGAGCAGAACTTTCATTGGATACTACTGTAAATACTCAAACACACACACACACACACACACACACTTTTCCTTGATTTTTAACATTATTTGGAACTACATAAATAAATTAATAGTCTAATGACAATGTTACCTGTGATTTTTAAAGTGACTCCACTAGATTCCCGTCCTTGTTGGTTTGTTGTGAACTCACACACATAGTCAGCTGAGTCACTCTCTCTCAGGTCTTTGATTGTCAGTGTTTTGTAAGGCCGATCATCATGAAACTCCACACGACCGTCAGAGTTTGGGCCCGGCTCCAGATTCACAAATTCACTTTCTGTCTTTTTAATAAACCATGATGCTTCTCTAATATTATCCGGATGCTGATCATTGTAGTTGCAGTCTATGTCCACTGTTGATCCTCTGAAGGCACAGATCTCAGTAGGAGTGTAAGTCAATCCCGAGACATACTGGCCCTGTCCCACTGCAACACAGAGAACATCAAAAACCAGAATCACAAACTACTATTTTCCCCCAAACCACTTTGGTACTCACTTCCTCTCAGCTTCATCGAAAGTCAATGAGACAAAGAAAATCTTAATGCCAAGATGGTTTTCAGAAAAGGGAACCTGGACAAACCTCAAACTCCTCAGAACAACAAATGCTGATGTACTGCAGCTGCTGTGTAAGCTCCTCATTATACACCTAAGTACTGTAGAAATCAATGTGCGATTCCTGTCAGTTGACCATCACAAATTATCAAAGACAAGGGAATATTTGAGCTTTGCTCCAAATCCACTGTTTACAAAAAGTTGACAACAGCCCTCCATATTTATTGCCAGTGTCAAAGTTACTGTAGGCATATGGGTAAATATTCAGTTTAGGAGCCATCTCAAGTTATTTGCATATAAAAGAGCTTGTTAATCAGAATCAGTGTATGCATTCTCAGATGCTGACTGATTAATTTCAAGTAGAAAGCCATCATTTGTTAGCATGGGGTGCTGTGGCTTTGGCCTTTTTCATGGTAGATGTGTAGCACCTCTGTGAGCTGTAATGGCACTCTGTCACTCAGAGGGGCGCAGAGCAAATTGAAGGTTGCTGGCTATTAAAATTGAGCAGCTGTAGCTGTCAAAATAAATCATAAATTAACCAGAAATCTGTCTCTAGAGCTGCCCCTGGCCAAACTGGGGCTCTAAGCAAATTTTGTTATCAGGCCTCCAGGCGCATGCTCCCGCTCACCCACCAGGTTTACAATAGGGACAAAATCAGGGCATCTCAGCTGACTGGACTTGGCACTTGGGGGTCTCACCAGCCACATTTTCACATGAGGACCCCAGCGCAACATGAGGCCCTACACACACCACAAGTTGTGCATTTAGGGAGGGGCGGCCCTGTCTGCCACTCACTGTCATAAAACGATTCAAGGCAGATTATTGTGCACTCTAAATGAAAAAAGAGGTGTCATTTTCTAAAGAGAGGTTGGTAAAATCAGTCATTTTTTCATCTATGTTCATCTATGTTTTAGCAATATTTAATCATTGACTACATTTTGTTTTTGGACCCCTCCTGATGAGTCCATTAAGTCCATTTTAAAATTCCTCAAAAAACCAACTCAAGCACATTTAAGCTTCTTATCATTAAAATGGAGTTGATTAGCACACCGGCCCAGTGTCTAAAATGTAAATGTACGATACCTGGCACAGACAGAAGGAAGACAACAAATCCACACGCTGCTGCTGTAAAACTCATAGCTGCTCCTCTCCTCTCCCTGTTGAGGCTTCAGAGACATTAAAACACATCAACAGTGAGGCCTAGATCATGTACAGAACATGAGAGGTCTATCAGTCACATCAGCAAACCTTTCAAATAGCTGTTGAATCTCTAGGCAAAGCTATAAAAAATGTGAAATGAATCAAAACCTCTTATAATAAAGGGCTTCATCATGAAAGGGAAGTTGGTGTGACACAGACACTTAGAGTTAAAAATGAACCAGTTTCTATTCCTCTTTTCATCTGAAAAAAGAATGACACAGAGAATGCTGGTAAATGACCAAGTTTATTAAAGATTATTGCACCCATCTGTTTTTGTTTTCATCTGAAAGCGAGCCAGAGAGAGCGCCCTCTGCCTGGACTCCTGCAGGACCACATCAGTAACTCCTACAGGTGTGCACGTCTCCATACAGCTCCGTTCCTCTGAAAGCAACAGAGATCTGGTTTAAAGATATGTTCATATTCCCCATGATGATGCTGATTTCACTCTCATGTCTGTGTGGTGGGGAATGCTTCTCTGGTAAAGGTGAATGCAGTGTCTGTGTAGAGCTAGTGAATGCTGCTCTATGCCTGACTCCTGCTCCAGCCAGTTTCCTCAGCAGGGCCACATTATACAGGGCATTCAGAAAGTATTCAGACAGGATCAAGCCTCTCCTCAGTGCAAAACACATGAAAGTTGCTTGGAGTTTGCAAAAAAGCAGCTGAAGGGTTCTCAGACTGTGACAAACAAGATCCTCTGGTCTGATGAAACCAGCATTGAACTGTTCCAAAACTCAGTTCCAAACGTTATATCTGGAGGAATCCAGGCACCACTCATCACCTGCCCAGTATCATCCCAACAGTGCAGCCTTGTGGTAGCAACATCAGGCTGTGGGGGTGTTTTCCAGCAGCAGGGACTGGGAGACGGTCAGGGTTGAGGGAAAGCTGAATGGAGCAAAGTACAGAGATATCCTCAATGAAAACCTGTTCCACAGCACTCAGGACCTCAGACTGGACCAAAGGTTCACCTCCCAACATGACACTGACCCTAAGCACACAGCCAAGACAACACAGGAGTGGCTTAGGGACAACTCTGTGAATGTCCTAGAGCGGCTCAGCCAGAGCCCTGACTTGAACCCTATCAAACATCTCTGGAGAGACTTGAAAATGGCTGTAATTGCTGCCAAAGGTGCTTCAACTAAGTACTGAGTAAAGGGTCTGAATACTTATGTCAATGTGAAAAAAAAAAAAATCTAAAAATCTATTCTAATAATATTACAGGACTATGCGGTTTCATGCAGTGATGTGAGTCTGTTTTGAAATTTTATGGCTTTTGCACATCAACCACCACTCCCCTCTCAGTTCCTCTCTGCTCCATGACCAACATTTCCACAAAGTCCTGAGAAAATACAGTCATCACTTTTTGAGATATCCTGCTCACAGACAAACAACCAGAAAATGAAACTCTCAACCTCCATCCCAATGCACTGCATGTTGGATGTAAATTTGGACACCCATTGTTTGGACCAAGCAGTAGATGCAGCGGTATGCAAACTAGGCCTTGTTTAAAAAGCCAAAGAGACACTTTTTGCTTTCTGTAAAATACTTTTTGTATCCAGGTTGTACCTGCACAGTCGTTTCCTTGCACAAACAGAAAAAAATTGATTCTGATTAAAACAGGCAAGCAGACAGACAGACAGACAGACAGACAGACAGACAGACAGACAGACAGACACACACACACACACACACACACACACACACACACACACACACACACACACACACATACACATACACACACACAAAAACCACAAGGAGGAGCCTTGTTTCTCACCTCTCACTGACTGAGTTTTCATTCTCTCTTCCATTTTTAGCATCACACTGACTAAATTTGTCAGCCATAGACCTATACACTGATATACTGGTGTTACTTTGCAATAATTTTACAATATGAATACAATTATTACAAAATACAATCATTTTCCAATTCCAAGATGCTTGGTACTGTCACCATTGGAAACGCTTTTGAAAACCTTGAGATACACTATATTGCCAAAAGTATTCGCTCATCTATCCAAATCATTGAATTCAGGTGTTCCAATCACTTCCATGACCACAGGTGTATAAAATCAAGCACCTAGGCATGCAGACTACTTCTACAAACATTTGTGAAAGAATGGGTCGCTCTCAGGAGCTCGGTGAATTCCAGCATGGTGCTGTAATAGTAATGTAATAGGATGCCACCTGTGCAGTAAGTCCAGTTGTGAAACTTCCTCGCTACTAAATATTCCACAATCAACTGTTAGTGGTACTATAACAAAGTAGAAGCGATTGGGAACGACAGCAACTCAGCCACGGAGTGGTAGGCCACATAAAATCACAGAGCGGGGTCAGCGGATGCTGAGACGCATAGTGCGCAGAGGACGCCAACTTTCTGCAGAGTCAATAGCTACACAGCTACAAACTTCATGTGATCTTCAGATTAGCTCAAGAGCAGTGCGTAGAGAGCTTCATGGAATGGGTTTCCATGGCCAAGCAGCTGCATCCAAGCCTTACATCACCAAGCACAATGCAAAGCATCGGATGCAGCGGTGTAAAGCACACCGCCACTGGACTCTAGAGCAGTGGACACGTGTTCTCTGCAGTGACGAGTCACGCTTCTCCGTCTGGCAATCTGATGGACGAGTCTGGGTTTGGTGGTTGCCAAGAGAACGGTACTTGTCTGACTGCATTGTGCCAAGTGTAAAGTTTGGTGGAGGGGGGATTATGGTGTGGGGTTGTTTTTCGGACGTTGGGCTCGGCCCCTTAGTTCCAGTGAAAGGAACTCTTAATGCTTCAGCATACAAAGACATTTTGGACAATTTCATGCTCCCAACCTTGTGGGAACAGTTTGGAGATGGCCCTTCCTGTTCCAACACGACTGCGCACCAGTGCACAAAGCAAGGTCCATAAAGACATGGATGAGCGAGTTTGGTGTGGAAGAACTTCACTGGCCTGCACAGAGTCCTGACCTCAACCCGAGAGAACACCTTTGGGATGAATTAGAGCGGAGACTGAGAGCCAGGCCTTCTTGTCCAACATCAGTGTGTGACCTCACCAATGCGCTTTTGGAAGAATGGTCAAAAATTCCCATAAACACACTCCTAAACCTTGTGGAAAGCCTTCCTAGAAGAGTTGAAGCTGTTATAGCTGCAAAGGATGGGCCCACATCATATTAAATCCTATGGTTTAAGAATGGGATGTCATTCATGTTCATATGTGTGTGAAGGCAGCCGAGCGAATACTTTTGGCAATATAGTGTAGGCTTCGCAGTGCAGCGTGCCTCGGTAAATTCTTGGTTCTTGCAGTTGAAAAAAGCCAGCAGTAAAGCTAAATTCTCAAAGGCATGTAGGAAAACTCTTATACTGTAGTCATTCTCTTAATGTAAGTTCTTACAGAACTTCTTACATTTAAAACAGGGCCACTTCCATACACACTAACCCTGCATACCAAGGTGTTGTTCATAAATTATGTCCTTTTATCATGTCATCTCCTAAATGATGCAAGCTGTGGGAATACATGGGAATACTCTGGCAACAGCTTCCAAGCGATAACGGCCGCTACCGGTGCCCCTCTGGCGGCTAGACGCGCCCCTCCCAGAGCAGGGGCGCCAACACCTGCACAAATACCTTTTTTGGAAAAATACTTTTTATATGGACAAAATCTTGTTTGCATAAAAAAAAGCCACGCATCAGGCGGCACCGGCTTGATGCCTACAGGTGCCGCGCCCACCCGGTCAGGTCTGCCGGACCTGACAGGTGAGCGGCGCACACAGACTGCCATATAGGCCTACCTTTCATTATAAATCAACATTTGTTCATACGCGGCTGCAGCAGCACAACGGACAGTGACACAGACAACATGGTTGATTATTGACTGTGCAATGCGGCCATTCCCCGGTAACCGCGGCATCAGGCGAGCCTACCTACTGATTTATATGCAAGCACAATACATGTGTATTTGCTTAGACCCCAATATTAGACGAGGGCGTTTTTTCAGGGCATTTTCAATGGAAAAAATATTGTCTTATATTCAGATGAATACGGTAATAGAAAACTGCTTTGCAGCGAGGATTTTTTTTTTTTTTTTTTTTTTGCTCTCATGCCGCCCCCCACGTGACATTAAAATATGCCGCCCCGGGCGGCTGCCCGCTTCGCCCGTGCCTAAAACCGCTACTGGATGTATTTACTGGCCTGAAGGTTTAACAGTATGGATCACAGTTAACCTGCTGACTTTTGCTATTTGGAAAACTAACTCAAACATTAAATACAACAAAATAAATGACAACATGCTCTCTCACGCTTTGTCCTCAGACGGTAAAATTGCTGCTGTTTTCCTTCCCATGACAGCAGTGCTATAAATATTTTTTCTGGTTTATTTTTTAAGTAATAATAATAATAATGATAAAACTTTATTTGTATAGCACCTTTCATACAAGAATTGCAGCTCAAAGTGCTTCGCAATAAAAAGAAGAACATTTGAAGCACATTAAATAAAAATAAAACATTAAAAGGAATAAAACAGCACAGGGTGGAATTAAAAAAGGAAAAGGCTAAAGATGAGAACTTTGAAATAAAACAGAAGATGCAAATAAATCAATAAAAGACAACACGGTGTGGAATAAATTATGAGCTAGTTAAAGACATAAAGATGTATTACAGGTGTCATGCACGTTGTCATACAAGTGTATTACAGGTGTCATACAGGTGTATTACAGGTGCGATACAGGTGTATTACAGGTGACTTTATTTGTATAGCACCTTTCATACAAGAATTGCAGAAGATGCAAATAAAACAATAAAAGACAACACAGTGTGGGAATAAAATAGGAGCTATAAGGCTAGAGTGAAAAGGTGGGTCTTTAATCTTTTAAAGATATCTAGTGGGCTGGCTTCCCTGATGTCTAAAGGTAGTGTGTTCCAAAGGTTAGAGGCGTAAGTAATGAAGGCGGCATCCCCGATTTTCTTTCGCCTGTTGTTGGGAACCAATAAGCAGCAGACGATCGCAGTGTTCTTTGGGGTGCATAGCCAATAAGGGAGTTGGCAATGTAGCTCGGTCCTAGCCCATGAAGTGCTTTATATACAAGTAGGAGAACCTTAAAGTCAACTCTAAATGTTACAGGGAGCCAGTGTAGGGCAGGTAAGACCAGACTAATGTGCTCTCTCTTCCTGGTTCTGGTTAATAAGTGAGCAGCAGAGTTTTGGATAAGCTGAAGTCTGTCAGTGGTTTTCTTTGGGAGGCTGGTAAAAAGTACGTTGCAGTAGTCAAGTCTGCTAGAGATAAAAGCATGTATTAGTTTTTCAGCATCTTTTTGATTTATAAATGGTCGTACTTTAGCGATGTTTCTAAGGTGGAAAAATGATGTCTTCGTCTGTGGGACTTGAAACTAAGATCTGGATCCAATACAATGCCAAGACTTGTAACCTCAGATTTAATCCTGGGAGCCAGTTTCCCAAGTTAATGGACAGCATCTCTCTTTTTGTTTTTGGGGCCAACTAACAGGATCTCTGTTTTGTCTTCATTTAACTTTAAGAAGTTATCGCTCATCCATTTGTTCACTACCATGAGACAGGTATGAAACCATGTCTATGAGATGTGATATGCTCCATTTTTGGACGTTTCATTCTTCATCTATATGTTTCTATTGGGTAGGAGGTCCTATTTTTACTTTCACTTCCCTCAAGCCTCTGTATAGCCATGTATTAACATTATACCTTTGTTTAAATACACTTTATTGATATATATGTATGAATATTAGATATATTTATTTGAACTTTTTCCCCTTAAGTAAACAAGTGCATTGGATGGTGTAGTAGGTCCTTCAAGTGCATTCTTTAGCAAAATGATAAATACATCAACAGCACAATGACAGAATGTATTGATCACAGGTGTCACTGCCTCATTTAATTGGTAGCCAACAACAACAACAACAACAACAACAAACATGACATTAATTACTGGACAAATCCTGGCATGGAGGTATTTCACACTGTTGGCAGAATTTTTCATTTGTTTTCAGAGAGCAAGACAAACCAGCAACAACAACAAATGTATGAACATGGTGGCCATACAGCGGCCTCGACCAGTTCATCACTTCCCATCGTTGGTTTTTTTTTTTTTTTTTTTTTTTTTTTTTTTTTCACATAGCCCACTGTTGCATTTACTGGAAGTCAACAGATCAGTGGCCAATGTGAAACTGCAATGTAAATAAGACTTACTAATTATATTTCAACAGTGAACAAGGGGAGCTGTTGTTCTGTTTTTGTTTTACAGTGAATTTTGCTTCTTTTCAGGAATGGCTGGCATGCCACCCTCTGCCCGTATTCTCAGTATTTGAGTGTTTGAGACTGACAATGTGCAAAATTGCCCCATCCATCTAAAAATCTTCCGGTGATTTTTTTAAAGAATGCATTTGGTGATAACTGATACTAATGAGTTGTTTATTTGCTGTTTACTGTGCGAACAGAGAATGAGAACTCCCTCCGTCCTGACACAGTTATGCTATCAGGCAATAAAGTTTTCCAGCAATGCAACAGAGATCTGTCATTTAGCTCCCAGAGCAGTAAACCAGATAGGGGAGGGGAGGGAGGCTGCTGTTGTTTCTGAGCCATTTCTACACCAAATTGGTCCAGTAGGTGTCACCTGTGAGCTTTGGATAATTTACAGTGAAGGCAGTGACTTTCACTCAGGTGACAGGTGCAGCTGGACAGAGGAGCACCTGCAGCCTTCACATGCCCGTACTGTAACTATTGTTATTGTTAAACGCTGTCATTAATGAGTAAATCGTTATTTGTCATCCAGTCAATTTCTAGGAAGAATAATTCATTTTCATTTGTTCTTTTAGTTCCTTTTCTAACTGAAATAACGGTCAAAGCTAAATCAAGTTGCCATTCATCAAGTTGTCATGGTTTCAGTTAATCACTTCACACAAGTTAATTTTCATTCATTCAGTCTTAGGTTATTTTATAAATCAAATAGTCATTTTCCAAGGCTTAATATGAATAAAATTGAACTCAAGACTTGTATTGTTTTCTTCTTTTATTTAAATTAACACAAACAGAACTATACAATTTACAGCAGACATAATACATACATACCTACATACATGCACATATATGTCAGGTACCTGCAGGTACTGTATGAAATACAGGAACAAAGTTAGTTCAGCACCTTTTCAAATTAAAAACTGCACCTATAAGAAATATAGCTAAAGGCCAAAAATAATATTAGGTTATGACATCATAGAATAATCATCACCATCCCATGTTTTTGATGCTTTTAAAATGCATACTAGATTGGAAGGTCGATTTGTACCTAAACACCATCATTATCAGAGGGAGAGAGAGGGTGAGAGAGTTTTTTTGTTGTTGTTTTTTTGTTTGTTTGTTTTTTTGCCAATGTTCTGAAATTGCTCTGCAGTCTTAAATCTGTTTGGTCTGCATGTCTGTTTTTGTCTGCCCAGCATGCCGCTGAGCTTGAGTGAAGCAGGAGCAGAGGAAACAGCTTCAGCCTCCATGTGGAGCGAGCAGGAACATCAGCACCTGGAACTTGTGGGAGCATCCAAGTGGTTTCTCACAGAGCATAGAGATTCTCAGTCTGCTGTGCGGCTTATAACTGCTATAATACTGATCATTACCCTGATACTCCACACGACCTTCATACTCTAAGTCTGATCTCAGATCCACAGGTTCTTTGTGCTTCACCTTGGAAAACTATAGTGCTTGTTCAACAAGGCCATTTCCACTGTATGGATATGTGCAGGTAGGCCCAGACTGCATTTCCACCGTTGATCGTTTTAAGGCACAGATCTCAGTAGGAGTGTAAGTTGCTCCTCAGTCATCCTCACTCTATCCCTACATCTTTATTCTATGCCTATGTATAGACTTTATTTCCATTGTCTGTACTTGATAATGATTATTCTGTACTCTATCTACATATTTTGTTCATATAACACTGATTATGTGTGTACTTTATCTCCTTCTTTTTCAATGCTTATTTGTTAGTCTTATAAATCTGAATTGATTGTAATTATTGAAAGGGGTGGAACTCTTGTACAAGCCCATTGGGCTTCATTCCCTCCTTGCACCACTGAGCTTTAATGTGTGCTAAATAAATAAACCTTGTTGTGCCAAGGTACGTATCCCCGATAAGAATTGTGTCCCCTGTCCGCAGGAGCCGACAGGAGCGCGCATACATTCAAGGAGGGCGGCATTTCGTTGTTTTAGTGCTCAAGTTTTATCCACAAGCTTTTGTAGACGGTTTAGATTAGGGTTAGGATTAGGATTAGGATTAGGGTTAGGATTAGGGTTAGGGTTAGTTAGCAAATTTAAACAGTTGCTTTGATTGAAAACCCATGTTTTAATCAGCAAAACCGGACAGGGGACACAATTTTTTTCGGGGATACATACCTTGGCATAACGGAGGTGTTAATCTAATGCCACTGAATCATTTAAAAACAGTTCTTCATTACATAATTTTTTTAGTGACCTTTACGCATATTGATCAAGCCAACACAATACCATGTGATAATTCCCTCGGCAGACAGTAAGGTCTCATGCTAACAGCAAGCAGCTCAGTGTCCTTACAGCAGAGCCGTTCTTTAGTAGTGATGTGCCCAGAGTTACACCATCTATCACTGACAAACACTTTCAGCCATCCTCCCTTCCTCTTACCGCTCTCCACTGTCCTGTCTGCCATGTCAGCTGGAAGCCATCCAGCATAAAAGCCGTATCTGGAGTTAGCACAGTCAGCCATGTCCAGCCATGTCTTGGCATTGTCATGTCCAGCCATGACATGACAATGCCAGATAAGACGGGTAGTTTTACTGTTTAGCTTTAATGGTAGGACATCAATTCTGAGAAAGGCAACACATGGGACATAAAATGCTGAGTGTATTTTATTTTTTGCTGCTGCGTGAACTGTGGCAGGAAACTGCAGAGAGAAGCTGATGACTGAGGTGTGACAAACTATTTCAACCAACTACACAACATGGAGATGACTCTAATGTTCATCAGTATACATGGACATGGCACACTGATGTGAGAGCATCATGAGGTGAATTGCTGTGGTTTTGTCACAACCTCTGCCAGTGCCTCCACTTCCTTGCTTAACCCGGCCCACCTGTCTGCCATCACCGATTGGGTTCATAAATTCTTGGGATCAATTTATTGTCAGTCTACCTGCCTTTAAACTTGGGCGTTTACCAGACAGTTGTGTTTGATATAAGTGTGATGAGGAAGGAAGCCAGTTCATTTCTAACAGTTTGTGTCTCTGTTTGTTGACTGCAGAAGTGTCACACAAGAAACTTCCCTCTCAAGACCATATCCTCCTCCCCTCCAAGGCGTTGTTCTTTACACGTTTCATATGTTGTTTTCAAGTTCAGCTTTGAGACACACCATTGATTAGAAAGGTGACATGACGGACAGATTTCTCATGTTCTGTATGTTTTCTACCCGCTGATCTGTTTTAGCGTCTCTGAAGCTCCGACAGAGAGAGGAGGGGACCAGCTATGAGTTTCACCGCAGCAGCAAGTGGATTTGTTGTTTTTCTTCTTTTTGTGCCAGGTATTGTAAGTTTACTTTGACATCTTGGACTTTTTGCTGGTGCTCTTATAAACCTACTTTAAAAACTTCAGTTAAATGCAGCACTGAAAAACAAATCACCGTTCATGTCATGGCTTTTTCCAAGAATGTTAAAATCATCTCGTGGTTATTCATCAAAACACAAAATGGGTTCTAATTTCATTAGTTTGACTACACACTGTTAGTGAGGCGGCTGTCAGGTGACCTTAACAATGACAGTACGTCTTACCCAGAACTCTAGTGGGATTCATAATAGTGCATTTTCCACCTGTCTCACCTCCGTCTCAGCAGAGGCTTGTGCAGCCAGGGGCTTCATCTTCCAGTCTGCAGCTGGGTGCTGTCGTCCACAAAAGTGTCATCTCATGTCTCCACCATCCAGCACAGCTCTGTTCCTCTGAAAAGACTTTTCAGGAGAGAAAGATGTTTGTAATCTCTGTTTAGGAGACGTTCATATCACTGTGGCTGTGATGTGTGGAGCAGGTCTGGGATCAGTTCACAGTCCATTCAATCAGCTCTTTCATCTTAACAAGAATGGAGTTTCCTCTGTTGTAGAAGTGAACTGCAGGTTTGATTTTCATTGTGAATTGGGTGAACTGACAACAAATTGATCCCAAGAATTTATGAACCCAATCGGTGATGGCAGACAGGTGGGCGGGGTTAAGCAATGAAGTGGAGGCACTGAGAGAGGTTGTGACAAAAACACAGCAATTCACCTCTGGCATTATTCTTAAACTACCAGAATACTGAACGTGGTCTGGCAAATGGCTGTTTTGAGTTTTTTGTTACTTTCATATTCAACACCTTTAATCACAGAGACTCAGAACAGAGAGCATCAAGATAATCAGCTTCATCTGATAGATTTTTAAAACATAAGAGCCAAAGCCACAGCACCCAGCAGCAAATACTCCTGTGTCCTCAGAGTAATACTGTAGAATAGACAAATGAACAGACAAATGATAAGTCAATATTAAAGTGTCAATATTAAATGTGGTCCAAACTTCATATCCTGAATCAGTTACATTACAGATGAAAGTCTGTCCTCTGATGTTTTTATGAATCTGATTGTGGTTTCTGATGTGCTCTGTGTTACAGTGGTGCAGGAACAGGATGGCTGGGGAGCGACTTACACTCTTACTGAGATCTGTGCCTTCAAAGGATCAACAGTGGAAATGCAGTGTAACTACACATACCCATACAGTTTAAATCGCCGTGTTACCAGAGTTGAAAAAGCACTGTGGTTTACTAAGGAGGAGGATAATGAACCTGTGGATCTGAGATCAGACTCAGAGTATGAGAGTCGTGTGGAGTATCAGGGGAATGATCAGTATTATAGCAGTTATAAGCCGTACAGCAGACTGAGAATCAGTGACCTGAGAGAGAGTGACTCAGCTGTGTACAAGTTCAGGTTCATAACAAACCAACCAGGAGGGAAAATGACCGCTTTACCTGGAGTCTCTTTAACCCTTAGATGCATACGTGGGGTCAAAAATGACCCCGGAGGTGTTTTTTTTTGCAATATCTTAGTCATTTTAAATTTTTATCATTTAATCTTCCATGTATTCCTCAAATAGGTTGTCTTTGACATGAGGCCATTTGGATTTGTATCTAATTGTTATATTTTTTAAGTTATTGCATTTTTTATATCAATACCCAACTCTTCCATACGTGGGGTCAAAAATGACCCCAAGCATTTTCTATGGAATTTCAAGGGTTAACCCTAGGAACCTTTGATTATTATCAACTGTGAATGTCAGGTAAACATCTAGTGTTGATCCACACATCTAATGCCAGCAGTCTCACCACCCTGAAAGTTATTTTTATACAGCAACATACATGTAAGTATTATCATCATTTTTATACCTCAGAATATATATATGATGACTGGAAGGTAACCCACGTCTACCAACCTACATCACTGAAGCAATGGGAAGGTGTAGAATGACAAAAGCTGCAATCCAGTCACAGGAGAGAAGCAGACAGGGCCAGCAGAAGAGAAAGAGGTGTAAGATATGTCCAAGAAACAGAGATCGCAAAGCCAGCTATAGTGTTGGAAATGCAGTGACCCTGTGTGCAGCGCTCACAGCCACAAACAAGTAGTTTGTAACAACTGCTCACAGTGAGGAGAGAAGACACACGTGTGTGTACATATGTGTGGACGTGCATAGACAGACAGACAGACAGACACACAAACAATGAATGTTGACGTTTTGATAGCTGCATTGAAAGCAATATTTTGATCAAATGATAGAAGGTGATAAATCAGGGCCACTCAACTTAAGATGGCTCAGGGGCCACTCAGCAAAATTCAGCTGTGTCCAAGGGCTGCAAGCTAAACATGTCTGTCCTATTTTGGACATTTAAACAATAATTTTGTCACAGGCTACATGACGAGTCTAAAAATGAATGAAACATACAGAAAACAGCTACATTTCCATCCAAGGCCAAACCTCACTGAATAAAAGATTGTCATGCAATGATTAATGATGAAATGATCAGGTTACAACAAAATGAGGCTTTATTCCCAAAAAGATTAGATAGAATCATAATATTTTTATTATATGATAGTGGCGGGCCGCATAAAAATGACGTACGGGCTGCATATGGCCCCTGGGCCATGGGTTGAGTAGCCCTGTGATTAATGAACATGTAAAACATGAAATTATTCTTGTGTTGACCAAAATATAATAAGAATCATTATTTTAAAACCAAAATGATGAAATATTGCATTAAACACATTGTTTCTAATATGGATAATTTTTGGGTGTTTACTTTCTTTGGCCTATTTAAAATATGTTATCTGATAAAATGTTTATTAAAAGTGATAAATGGACATGTCAAACATGAAATAATTCTTTTGTTGACTAAAATACAATAAAAATCATCATCTTTAACCAAAATGAAAGACATTTCTGAAGTTTACAGCGTAAAACCCATTCATTTCAATTGGGGTCATTTTTGACCCCACTCATGGAAGAGTGTAGGGTTTGGTGAGCCATGCATCTAAGGGTTAACTGTCACAGGTAACATTTTCATCAGATGACTTTTTAATTCAGTTCCATATAATGCCAACATCTAGGATACTGTTGTGATCGTGTTTGTGTGTGCGTGTGTGTGTGCGTGTGTGTGCGTGTGTGTGTGTTTGTGTTTGTGTTTGTGTGTGTGTGCGTGTTTGTGTGCGTGTGATTTAAAATTTAGTGACCAATGTCATTTCTGCTCCATGTCCATGATCCCAGGTCTCCAGATAGAGGTGACCACATACTGGTATTCTTCCTGGGAAGAGCTGAAGTGTGTCAGCAGCTGTCCTCTAGCTGATCGTCCTTCCTACATCTGGTACAAGAATGGACAGAAATTTAAGGAAGGAGCTTCTCCTTCCTATGAAGATAAGTTTAATTATGATGACAGCTATTCCTGTGCTGTCAAAGGACATGAGGATTTCCACTCTCCTTCAGTGTGTGAGTTTTCTCCACAGTGTCTCAATAACATAGTGCCATCTAGTGGAAACTTAGGTCTAAAACAAGCAACGTGCACCAGGACATACAAACTCTTTAACATCCTGTAGGGGAAGGTTTTGAAGGTTTTCATCCAATCAAGGTTTCGTTTATCGAAAGTTTTGTCTGGCTCTAGTATCTAGGTCACATTCCTTGGTTCAGGTTTTCTGTCATTGCTTCAACAGCCTGAACACAAATCATCACCACTGCCACTTACCACATGCTGACCATGTGATAAGTAATTATATATGAATCATAGTTATTTTCAATGAAACAATGCAATTACATAAGACTAATTATCACAGTGTCCTAATATTTTGATGAGGAAAAAAAAACGGTCTGACAGTGTTCATGGTGTTATTAAAATGTACGTATCCTCCGAGATACGTTCCCAGAAGGTTGAAGGTTGACCAGTGTGTAGTATTTAAAATTTAGTGTCAAACAGAAAGACATTTTAAAACTGCATACTGTATATCACTGATTCTTGAGAATTGAGGATAAATCATGTCCCACCAAGAAAAATGCTATTTCTGATGGAAATTTACAACATTTTAATGAATAAAAAGAATCAAGGGCATAATCATTTGTAAGGTTCTTTTATAGGTTTATTTTTATTTTGTATTAATTTAATGATTATATGTTGGCCCATGCCCTACAAAACCAGTTGTCCTCGGATAGGAGATAATCATTTCAACTTGATTAAAACAACAAAAAGTAATAATTTCACTGAATAATATTTTTACCACATGAAAGGGTATATCATAATATGTATTAAAAACTACAAACGATGGGTTTTGAACAATATTTACTATTATTTTGTGGTTGCTCAAAATGTGTCCCAGATATTCGTCACCACCGTCAGATATTTATTTAAAAAATAATAATAAAAAAACTACAAGGTCAATTACATTGCCGAGGATCCCTTTTCAAACCTTCAGCTCTACTGCATGCTTCAAGACCGCTCAGGCTCCTGGAAGTTTTCTATTTTCTCTTAAATCTCTTCATATTTTTGGACACTGCTGCTGTCACAACCATAAATTGTCAACACCGTCACTTCTCTATAAAAAATATTAAATTAAATTATGGAATAAATGTATACTTTTTAAGAAGAGGTCTGATGCAGGTAGCAACAGGGCGAAAACAAGCTGGCTAATGTGAACAACTCATACTTATCATGTGAAAGAGCAGGTTTTTGTCACCACCGTCAGACGTCACCACCGTCAGGTTTTCTGTCTGACGGTGATGACTGACGTCTGAAAAATGCTTATAACAGTGCTCAGGATTGTTATTTTTTATACCAAATAGTTAAATAAAGTTGTTAAGCAAGAAGCCATTGACTTGAGTGGTATAAATTTTGGAAATGTATGTTTTAATGAGGCCACTGTCACCACCGTCAGATTAGTGTCACCACCGTCAGAGGCATTTAAATTGGTTTTAAATGAATATGCTTACAATATGTCTCTTTGGTGCTGTTGAGTTATTAAAGTAATAGTCTCTTTAATACAAAAATATGTTTTTCAAATTTAAAAAAAAAAAAAAACATTACGGTGACGGTGTTGACAAAAACAAAGTAGCCTAATAACTGGAAAAAACCTATTTTATGAAAAAAATGCAAAATGAGGAGGTTGCACCGGTACATTGCTGAACAGCCAAGACCTTGGCCTATAATGATATACCTTCAGATTTTTTAATTTAACACACTTTTTTTTTTTTTCAAAATTAAAACCTGTTTTATCCAAATTCCCAAGAATCAGTGATATATACTATACTAAAACTACGTACTCTCATTGTTAAGTAAATACTCCTGCCTGTTTAAGGATTGTGTGCTGGACCAGGCCTACCTGTATTTAACATGGATGGCCTCAGTAAGAATCAAACCCCCTTCACCTTGTGTGTGTTAGTGAGCTATTCTCCAACCATCCAGCTACACAACATCACTACTGCTGTCAATTTTCCATACAAGCTGCTCTGGATTACTGCAGGAAATGATGCACTTCTAACTGCTGCTGTTTAAAACCTGTCTCATCTTTCAGGTGTCCGCGGTCAAACCTGCAACAGAGTGACTTACACTGACAGAAGCATCTGTGCTGTGAAGGGCTCATCAGTGGACTTTTCTTGTTCATACAACAGTCATGAAAATGATGTTGGATCAAAATTCTGGTTCAGTTTCAAACGTAGTGATCGATGGCGGGATTCCTCACAGCCTGAGGACCTCAGTGGGGACTCCGAGTTTGCAGGTCGTGTCCAGCTGATTGAAGAGAGAGGACGCTCCACTCTGAGAGTCACTGAGCTGAGAGAGAGCGATTCAGCCGAGTATCGCTTCAAATTCAAAACACACAACTTTGAATGGAGGAGCAGTTTACCTGGTACAACTCTGACTGTCACAGGTACTGCTGAACACAAACTGATACATTACACACAAAATTAATCTTCCTCATGGCAACAAAATGTGGTGAACAGTACTTAATATTTATGGTGGAATAATTTAACTTTATAGAAATAATAAAAACAATTTGACACTGACCTATTCAGACTGAATTTTTATGATACATCAATTAATTTACTTAATACCTCACAATATTTAACATATGGGAACTGTTTTTTATCTATTTATTTATTTGATACTGTACATTTGTGTATTTGAGTATTTTGTGACCTGTGACATTTCTGTTATACACTATATTACCAAAAGTATTCGCTCACCCATTCAAATGATTAGAATCAGGTGTCCTAATCACTTGGCCTGGCCACAGGTGTATAAAATCAAGCACTCAGGCATGCAGACTGTGAAACAAGACATTTGTGAAAGAATGGGCCGCTCTCAGGAGCTCAGTGAATTCCAGCGTGGAACTGTCATAGGATGCCACCTGTGCAACAAATCCAGTCGTGAAATTTCCTCGCTCCTAAATATTCCACAGTCAACTGTCAGCTCTATTATAACAAAATGGAAGCGTTTGGGAACAACAGCAACTCAGCCACGAAGTGGTAGGCCACGTAAAGTGACGGAGAGGGGTCAGCGGATGCTGAAGCGCATAGTGCAAAGAGGTCGCCGACTTTCTGCACAGTCAATTGCTACAGAGCTACAAACTTCATGTGACCTTCAGATTAGCCCAAGTACAGTACGCAGAGAGCTTCATGGAATGGGTTTCCATGGCCGAGCAGCTGCAGCCAAGCCACACATCACCAAGTGCAATGCAAAGCGTCGGATGCAATGGTGTAAAGCACGCCGCCACTGGCCTCTAGAGCAGTGGAGACGCGTTCTCTGGAGTGATGAATCACGCTTTTCCATCTGGCAATCTGATGGACGAGTCTGGGTTTGGAGGTTGCCAGGAGAACGGTACATTTCAGACTACATTGTGCCGACTGTGAAATTTGGTGGAGGAGGAATTATGGTGTGGGGTTGTTTTTCAGGAGCTGGGCTTGGCCCCTTAGTTCCAGTGAAAGGAACTTTGAATGCTTCAGGATACCAAAACATTTTGGACAATTCCATGCTCCCAACCTTGTGGGAACAGTTTGGAGCGGGCCCCTTCCTCTTCCAACATCACTGTGCACCAGTGCACAAAGCAAGGTCCATAAAGACATGGATGACAGAGTCTGGTGTGGATGAACTTGACTGGCCTGCACAGAGTCCTGACCTGAACCCAATAGAACACCTTTGGGATGAATTAGAGCGGAGACTGAGAGCCAGGCCTTCTCGACCAACATCAGTGTGTGACCTCACCAATGCGCTTTTGAAAGAATGGTCAAAAATTCCTATAAACACTCTCCTCAACCTTGTGGACAGTCTTCCCAGAAGAGTTGAAGCTGTAATAGCTGCAAAAGGTGGACCGACATCATATTGAACTCTATGGGTTAGGAATGGGATGGCACTTCAGTTCATAGTATGAGTAAAGGCAGGTGAGCAAATACTTTTGGTAATATAGTGTATGTTCCTATATCCAGATCTCCAGGTGGAGTTGATCAATTCTTCGATCCACCAGAGTTATACAGAGGCAGAGCTGAAGTGTCGCAGCATTTGCAGTCAAGCTGCTCGTCCTTTCTACGTCTGGTACAAGAATGAAGTGAAAATTATGGAGGGAACTTCTTCTTATTACACAGTCAAAATCTATCCTGATGACAGCTATTCTTGTGCTCTAAAAGGACATGAGGGTTTCCGCTCTCCTTCAGTGTGTGAGTTTATTCCACCACATGTCACTATCATGGTAACACAGCAGCATGTCAGAGTTTTCCACTGACACCTTTGCCTCTTATTACTGTCAGTTATTAAGCTTTTGCAATTAATCAACTTTACTATCAGCATCATTCAGAGGCCTGCTTCTCTAACCTTTCAGATACTGCCATCTCACAGCTATTTTAATTGTTCCATGATAAAACACATCCTTTTTCTTTAAAATAATGTATGTTAACACCATGTCTCCAGATGCTCCGAGGATTCCCTCAGTGTCGGTGAGTCCCTCTGGTGAAATAGTGGAGGGAAGTTCAGTGAATCTGACCTGCAGCAGTGATGCTAACCCAGCAGCTACTTATACCTGGTACAAGAAAAATGGAAATCCAGACCAGAAACTTTTCAGGACAGGACCACAGCTGGACTTTGTTTCCATCCAGTCCTCTGACTCTGGAGAGTTTTACTGCACAGTGAAGAATGAGCTGGGAGAGAAGACATCTGACTCCACCTCTATTGATGTCAAATGTGAGTGATATATAATTAGTTCAAAGTAATTATATTGTTTTACCCTTTATTAACAAGGTGAAGGTTTTGTTGAGTGTATATATATATTTTTTTTCAGCTCTGTTTTGCTTCACATTCAATCTGCTATTGTAGTTGAATGAGCAGCTCGACTGCAGGAGATAAAGTGCCTTGCTTAGGGGCACATTCAAGGTAGATGTTGAGGTGGAAGTTGAGTGTTTACTAGGTCACTTTTGTCACTCAGATTTTCTCAGCTGTTGTGAGGATTGGAACCATCAGACTTGTAGTCACACCACCCCATTGACTACTAATCTGATCATTTAAATCCAGTATGTGCCATAGCAGAAAACACATTCTCACTTTAAACTTATTTTCCAGATGCTCCGAACGTTCCCTCAGTGTCGATGAGATCCTCTGGTGAAATAGTGGAGGGCAGTTCAGTGACTCTGACCTGCAGCAGTGATGCTAACCCAGCAGCTACTTATACCTGGTACAAGAAGAATGGAAATCCAGACCAGGAACCTTTCAGGACAGGATCACAGCTGGACTTTGTTTCCATCCAGTCCTCTGACTCTGGAGAATTTTACTGCACAGCACAGAATGAGCTGGGAGAGAAGACATCTGACTCCACCTCTATTGATGTCAAATGTAAGTGAAATGGAATTGGCTCTCAATATCATGTGGGAACAAATATCCTAAATCTGTCACCTTTAGTTTTTATTAACCAGGTAAACGTTTTGTAACCTGTGTTTGTTTTTTCAGCTCTGCCTTGTTTTAAATTCACAGACTACAGCACATGGAGATAAAGTGCATAACTTAAGGCAGAGATTCCCAAACTTTTCAGATCCTGTAGCACGATTTACCAAACCAAGTAGAATCACCCAATTAGATTGTTACTCATTCGTACAAGTAGGGTTAGAGCAAAGTCAACTGGACTTGAAAGAAGATTTCAGAAGACGTGACACTTCTCCTCCAAGAAGCTTCTTCAGTTCTGGTTGACTGGCAGAAATTCTCATGTATTTAACCTCTGAGGGGTTGTCATCAGGGTCATAGAAACCACCAATATGTACAGTGGTATGCAAAAATTTGGGCACCCCTTCGGAAAATAACTGCATCAGTTTGTCACTTGCTGAGCTTTTGAAGCAGCTTCATTTTAATATATGTTACTTCATTTTAACATATGTTATACCTTATGGAAACAGAAACATCTCAGTAGTGAAATCATTTTTATTGGTCCAACAGAAACATTTTTATGTGCATTTAAACAAAAATAGGAATGTGCATAAATTTGGGCACCCCAAAGACATAATTCCATTAATATTTAGTAGAGCCTCCTTTTGCTGCGATAACAGCCTGTAGACGCCTCCTATAGCAACAAACAAGTCCCTGAAGTCTGGCAGGTGGTATTTTGGGCCATTCCTCCATACAAAACACCTCCATTTCACTCAGGTTTCTTGGATTCCGTGTGTGGACAGCCTGCTTTAAATCAATCCATACATTTTCAATGATGTTAAGGTCTGGGGACTGGGATGGCCGTTCCAGAACATTGTACTTGTGCTTTTGCATGAATTCCTTGGTGGATTTTGAACAGTGCTTAGGATCACTGTCCTTCTGAAAAATCCAAGCCCAGCATAGCTTCAACTTTGTGACCGGCTCTTGAACATTCTTGTCAAGAATCTGCTGATACTGAGACAAATTCATGTGGCCCTCAACCTTAACAATGTTTCCAGTACCTGTGCTAGCCACACAGCCCCATAACATGATGGACCCTCCACCAAATTTCACAGTAGGCAATAAGTTCTTCTCATGGGATTCAGTGTGTTTTTTTTTCACTATGCATACCTCCTATTGTTCTGAGCAAATAACTATCTTAGTCTCTTCTGACCACAGTATATTTTTCCAAAATGCTTCTGGCTTGTCCAGATGTGCTCTTGCATACCTCATGCAACTCTTCTTGTGACAAACACTCAGGAAAGGCATTTTGCGCTTCACCCTTCCAATGAGCTTTTCCTGGTGCAAAGTACACTTAATTGTGGAACGATGAACAACTACACCATCAGCAGCCAGATGTTCTTATAGTTCTCTGGAGGTGGTCTGTGGCTTGTCTGTGACCATTCTAACCATTCTTTGCCTGTGCCTTTCCTGTATTTTTTTTCGGCCTACCACATCTTTCCTTCACAAGGACTGTTCCTGTGGCCTTACATTTCTGCACTACATTTCTGACTGTGGAGACAGACAGTCCAAACCTTCCAGATAATTTCTTGTACCCTTCTCCTAATTCATAATAATGAATTATCTTAGTTTTTAAGGTCACTGGAGAGTTGTTTAGAGGCCCCCATGTTGCCACTCTCTAAGAAAGAACCTAGGACAAGCACAGCCAGAAATTACCTATGTTAAACAGCTTTTTTCATGATTGGTTCCACCTGTCTTTGTAATTGAAGGTCTAACAAGCAAATCAAAGCAATTTTGTGCTGCAACCTGTCAGCTATAAATCCATACAGGTCTTGAAATGAATGAGATTAAAAGGGTGCCCAAACTTTTGTATGTCACATTTTTACATTTTATTTTATTATAATCAAACTATATACTCTAAGAATTTTGGTCTGGAAAACACTCAAATGTCTACATCTCTGTAGGAAAACAAATCTTGTTGCTGTGATCTTCTCTTATAAAGATAAAGCAAATTATCATGAAATCTCAGAGGGGTGCCCAAACTTTTGCATTCCACTGTAAGTGCTCCTAGGTGTTAAGCGAAACATCTTCTGAAATCTACTATTAGGTCCAGTAGACTTTGCTTTACCCCTACTAATCATGACCTGGATGGCTGAGAATCTCCACAGACACATTACTAGTTCATGCTCTGTCAAACATGACATGACATCACCCTATGTAGCTAAGAACAGGAAAATTTTATTTCTAAAATATTTAAATTATTAACAACCCATTTCCACATCACTGTAATGAATGTAATAAATGCTGTCTCTAAAAAAATGAATTAAATGGCATTCATTTGGTTCCAAGTTAATGATTTGCACCAGCTGCAGTGCCATAACTGGGCATTTCAGCAAGACTGTTGTGCCCCACCAGGTGGAACTTTGTGTACCACCAGTGGTACACGTATCACAGTTTGGGAATCACCGTCTTATGTTCCCACTGACAGTAACTGAGGGAAAGGAGAGAGTCATTTTTTAAATTATAAAACCAAAGTTTCCCCAGCTGTACTGGAGATTAGAACAGTCAAACATCTAGTGACATCATCTTCACAGGTGATTACAACCAACCTGTTACATCCAGTATGTGTCACTGCAAAAACACATACTCACGTTATGTTTGCACTGATGTTAGATCCTGGGCCCCCAAATGAATGAATCACATTGTAATAAAGCCACATCCTCATCTTAAAGTCAATGTATGTTAACATGATGTCCTCCAGATGCTCTGAAGGTTCCCTCAGTGTCGGTGAGGCCCTCTGGTGAAATAGTGGAGGGCAGTTCAGTGACTCTGACCTGCAGCAGTGATGCTAACCCAGCAGCTACTTATACGTGGTACAAGAAGAATGGAAATCCAGACCAGGAACCTTTCAAGACAGGACTACAGCTGGACTTTGTTTCCATCCAGTCCTCTGACTCTGGAGAGTTTTCCTGCACAGCACAGAATGAGCTGGGGAAGAAGACATCTAACTCCACCTCTATTGATGTGAAATGTGAGTGATATATAATTAGTTCAAAGTAATCATAATTTTTTTTACCCTTTATTAACAAGATGAAGGTTTTGCTGAGTGTGTATGTTTTCAGCTCTGCCTTGCCTCACATTCAATCTGCTATTGTAGTTGAGTGAGCAGCTCTACTGCAGGAGATAAAGTGCCTTGCTTAAGGGCATATTCAAGGTAGATGTTGAGGTGGAAGTTGAATGTTTACTAGGTCACTTTTGTCACTCAGATTTTCTCAGGTGTTGTGAGGATTGGAACCATCAGACTTGTAGTCACACCACCCCATTTACTACTAATCTGATCATTTAAATCCAGTATGTGCCATAGGAGAAAACACATTCTCACCTTAAACTTATTTTCCAGATGGTCCCAAGATGCCTTCAGTGTTGGTGAGGCCCTCTGGTGAAATAGTGAACGGCAGTTCAGTGACTCTGACCTGCAGCAGTGATGCTAACCCAGCAGCTAATTATACCTGGTACAAGAAGAATGGAAATCCAGACCAGGAACCTTTCAGGACAGGACCACAGCTGGACTTTGTTTCCATCCAGTCCTCTGACTCTGGAGAGTTTTACTGCACAGCGCAGAATGAGCTGGGAGAGAAGACATCTAACTCCACCTCTATTGATGTGCAATGTGAGTGAAGTGGAACTGGTTCTTGATATCATGTGTGCACAAATATCCTAAATCTGTCAAATGCACAACTCCACAAAAAGTCCACAAGTTCAAATCAACAGGCAGAGGCAGAATCTCAAGGCAGGTAAAGGTCAGTACACAAGGCAGTCTGGAAACATGAGGGAAAATGCTGGAGAGTCGTAACATTAGAGCTAGACAATCTGTCACTGAGGGAGAGTAAACAGAGGGTTTATATACTGAGGGTGATGAGGCTGGAACAAGGGACAGGTGAGTGGTAATCGGGGGAATGAGGAACAGGTGTGCTGAGGGAACAGGAAACTGGAAGTTGTCTGCAACGAAAGAGGAGTGAGTATTTCAAAATAAAACAGTAAGTCCAAATGGATATAAATGGCAACAAAGAAAACATGACCTTAATACTGGGGACTTGACAGAGGAGTCATGACAACTTGGAGATAGAGATCATTGCTGAAGGACCCACTTACAGTAACTGAGGGACAGGAGAGTGTGACTTGTTGAATTTTTACACCAAGGTTTCCCCAGCTGTCCTGGAGATTAGAAAAGTCAAACATCCTGTGACACCATCTTCACAAAAACTGGTCTGATTATTTACATCCAGAATGTCTCATTGCAAAAACACATCCTCACTTTAACCTGAATTTCCAGATCCCTCTGCTGGCCCAAGTGTAGGAAAAGAAGTGAAACATACAAATTCAGCCAGGGTGACTCTCCTCAGCCTGATACCAGTCACTCTGTTTCTCCTCTATTTGTGTATCAGGTAACAGAGTAAAAATCCACCAGTTGTATTCAAAGATTCCTTTCATATTTGATGAGTTTTTGTGAATTGTAGATTTTTATTTATTTTTTTTTTTTTTTCGGTTGATGAATCCAATCCAGGAAGAAGAAATCTCCTAGAGAGAGAGTGGGAGAAGGAGAGAGAGAGAGAGAGAGAGAAAGAGAGAGAGAGAGAGAGAGAGAGAGAGAGAGAGAGAGAGAGAGACTGTAGATTTTCCTGTCTCAACTTGTGTGTCTTCTGTCCCATCAGTCAGACTCTGATCCTGTGTATGAGAGCATCGCTGCAGCACAGACAGAAGCCACAGAGGAGCAGGAAGACCAGGTGTAAAGTCCACTCAGGTTGGAGCCTCATGAAAAACCAGGACAGTCTCAAAAGAAAACGACATTTGTACTTTCAAACTGGGATTCGGCTTTATTTCTAATGATACTCTGTGCAGCCAGTGTGTGTTTTCTCAGATGTAAAGAGACACACAACCTTGAAGGCAACTCTGATGCCCAGAGTCATTTTAGCCTCTTGTTCTGAAATGCTTTTTGTTCAACAACACCCAGAGGGTCTTTTCTTTGCAAGAGTTATGGTTGCTTTACTTACTGCCTTTTAAAATGATTTGAAGTTGAGCTTGAAAACCTGACCTGTGGCTCTGTACAGCAGCACACTGAAGCAGAAGACAGGAACAGAACTGAAACATGGAAACATTGTGTTTGGGCTTTTTGCTGTAATAAATGTTAAATGTCATACAAATAATGAAATTCAGAGCTGGTTTCACTGTACATCATTAACTGTGGCAAAACGTGTCATTGATCATGAATAACATTGTAGTCTGTTATTTTATTGAACAAAATAATAATAAAAAAGTAATAAATAAAAAAGTAGGCTGTAGCTTCTGCCATCTTTATTGATTTAAAAATGACTTTTGATACAGTGAATTGTGAGGTTGTCATATTAAAACTATCTCAACATTATATATGTGACAGCACAATGAAGTGGATGTCATCCTGTTTAGGTAACAGACAACATTGCACTAGAATATAGTCATCAGTCTTACTTTGTAGATTGCACTGTTGGGGTCCCTCAAGGGTCCATTTTAGGACCTCTGCAGTTCAGCATTTATATCAATGATTCATCAATCACCTGTGCTGATGTCCACATGCAAATGTACACAGATGGCACGGTCATATATGCTAATTCAAATCAACACATCAAGTGGCTTTACAACTCACAAGAACTGTGATGTGTCCAAGAGTGTTGCTGTGTTTTTCTCCATGAAACAGGTCAACACTCCTGATCCTGAGAGCTTGGTCAAAGGAGAAAATGTAGACAATGTCAACCATTTTAAGTGTGTAGGCCTGATTATCGTTTCATATTTAAATTATAAAAAACACAAAAAGTATATCTCAGGGAAAATCAAACATAGTTGAATCCATTTAAAAAAAAATTCTAATTACTTCAATTTATGTGCAGCTATGATGTCCATGCACTCTGTGGTATTATCACATCTGTGTTATTGTGCCACCTCCTGGTCAAAGCCGTGTACAACAACAATACAACCCCTTTGCAAACTGTGATTTCTTAAAGCACCACACACAAAAAAATCTCTTTCCACTACAGCAATATTATTGAAAAATACAACTTATTGAGCTTTGAACATTTTTTCATGAGCAATTTGTTTTCACTTTGTAAGATTCATGGTTTAGCTTGCACCCCTTGAACAATTTATTCCAGAAGCTCCCGGTGAAATATGACATACAAGATCATCAACAAGGAGAGACTGTTATGCAAAAAAAATGGTTGGACATTATTTTCAATTGCAGCGACAAAACAGTGAAATACTGTCCGTAAAATATTAGAGTTCTAATCAGTTTGAAAGCGATGTTAAAAAGTGGTTGAAAGACAGTCATGTTGTCATGAGGTCTGATAATACCTCTCACACCTGTCCGACAGGTGTATTTATCAGTGTCATGGAATTGTCATTTTTATTGTTATATTTGCTTTGTATACACACCCCCACCAGAATAAAATAAACCAGGGAAAAGTAAAAGTAAAAACAAAGAACCGATCCATGGTGATAATATATGCCCCTCATCTACCATCTCTTTGTATATGTTACATGAGTAACTTATTCCTGTTTTTCATACTGCAGATTTGCATGGACGCACTTATCATTATCAAGCTATCCAACCAGCCGCAGTGCATGCAAAGAACAAGGCCACCAGGATGAATTACAATGCCAGTGTGCTATTTATATGGTATTTGTTGTATGAAGAGACCACACCTATAGACCACATTCTGTCAGCTGAGTTTTTACTGCTGCCTTCTGGTCGTCGCTATAATGTGCTCAACAGTTGGACAAATCACTATGCAAAGTCTTTTATCCCTTCTGCTATCAAGCTTTTAAACACAGACCCTACTCATTTTAGATGAAACTGTTATATTTTAGAGAATTATCTATTTATCGGTCTTATTTATTCATGGTATTTTATCTTATTTATTGGATTTTGCCACAGATTCTATTGTTTTTATTGAGCACTGATTTTACTATGCAATTATTACATGCCCATGTGTGTTATTGTTTCCTCAACTCTGATGGATGTATGGGATGCATGTGGAAAAGCTGCAAATGAATTGCCCTGTTGGGATAAATAAAGTTTTCTGAACTGAACTGAACTGAAATGAAGGCACTTGGTCACACTTTCATTCCTGTGATACAATATCATTACACTGTTTAATTCTGTTGAGATAATGCATCTTTTCAGGTTTTCACTGCTCGGCTCACTGTACAACACCTGCTCTGAGTAAGACACAGCAGCAGGTCAGCTGATTCTCATCATTCATTTTATCAACAGTAGGGAAAGATTAGCTTGCTGACTGTATCCATGAGTCTACATGAATAATTTAAATAGTTTGTCATGATGGTCTTGTCAGGCGCCCTCAGCCAGACTCCATTCAAAATTATTGCACTTCAGCTAGTCACCATACATGTTTCATGAACTGTTCATAGCAGTGACTTTATAAACAGACGCCAGCAGACGATTAGGAGTCACGAGTTAGTTTTATGCTGGTAAACAAATGAGAGTTTTCCAAATAAGAAAGTCAGGTATATGTAATCCGTACAAGTGAATTTCCATGCAAAGTTCAGGCATTCTGACATAACTTGCATTTGACATCACTAGAGGGGTGTCAATCTGTCATGTCTGTCATGTCTTTTTGTGTTTCTTGGACGGGATGTAACTTAAGCCAAATTTCCCCCTGGGGACAAATAAAGTATGATTGATTGATTGATTGATTGATATACCCAGCAAAATTTTTAATTTTTCTATGAAATAACAATTTGCAGTTTGAGTAGAGTGATTTGTCATGATTGGCGTGGCCAACTGATCACTCATAGTTTGATTTTTTTTAGTTTTCCAGCCTGGAAGCAAAATGCTGGAAGTCAGATCACTGAGCAAAGAGGCGTCACTACATTTAGACTACTTTTACAATGTTATTCATGTTAAACGTGTTTTGAACACGTTTATTTGTATAATGTAACATTTAACATTTATTAAAGCAAAAAGCCCAAACACAATGTTTCCATGTTTCAGTTCTGTTCCTGTCTTCTGCTTCAGTGTGCTGCCGTACAGAGCCACAGGTCAGGTTTTCAAGCTCAACTTAAAATAATTTTAAAAGGCAATAAGTAAAGCAACTATAACTCTTGCAAAGATAGGTCCCTGTGGGCTTTGTTGAACAAAAAGCATTGCAGGACAAGAGGCTAAAATAACTTGGGACATAAGAGTTGCGTTCAAGGTTGTGTGTCTCCTGACATCTGAAAAAAAACAGAACACAGTATCATTAGAAATCAAGGGGAGTTACATTTTGTAAATGTCATTTTCATCTGAGACTTTCCTGGTTTTTCATGACGCTCCAACCTGAGTGGACTTTACACCTGGTCTTCCTGCTCCTCTGTGGCTTCTGTCTGTGCTGCAGTGATGCTCTCAAACACAGGATCAGAGTCTGACTGATGGGACAGAAGACACACAAGATGAGACAGGAAAATAAACAGTCTCTCTCGCTCTCTCTCTCATTTTCTACAATTACAATTCACACAATCAGCAAAGATCAATTCAGGAGAGAACAACGACATCAAGTGCCACAAACCTCTTGTTCTAGACCAAAAGGGCACGGGGGATTTTTTTGGATTAACCAATCCATGGTGGAGCAAAGTGGGCAGGAGAGAATGTAAACCTGGAAGAGGGAGTCCAGGTAGGTAGGAGCAGTTTTGGTTGCTGCTTTGTAGGCGACTGTCAAGGAGTTTAATTTGATGCGAGAAACAACCGGGAGCCATTGGAGGTAAATGAGCAGCAGAGTGACGTGTGCTGTTTTGGGCTGGTTGAAGACCAAACCCGCTGCCGTGTTCTGCAGATGCTTGAGCGTGCCTGCCAGGAGCCCTGCCCATAGTCAAGGTGTGAAATCACAAGCACCTGTGCCAGGAGATGTGCTACATGTTCGCGTGGGTATGGTCTGATTTTCCTTATGTTGCACAGGGCAAATTGGCATGAGCCAGCCACAGAGGCCACATGCTCCTTAAAGGTCAGTTGGTCATCAATCATGACACCCAAGTTTCTGGCAGATTTTGTGGGAATAAGCGTTGTAGAATACATTTGGACAGTGATCTGTGGCTGTACAGAGGGACTGGCTGGGAAGACAAGGAGTTCAGCTTTTGACAGGTTGAGCTGAAGTTGGCGTTCCTTCATTCAAAGCCGAGATATCAGTGAGTCATGCCGATATTCGTGCTGAGACATTGGGGTTATCTAGCTGGAGCGATAGGAGGAGTTAGGTATCATCAGCATAAGAGTGGTATGGGAAGCCATGCGAGCTGATGACTGCACCAAGGGAAGAGTTGTATATTGAAAAGAGAAGGGGACCAAGCACTGAGCCTTGAGGTACCCCTGTGGACAAGCAGTAGCATGGAGATACTTCCTCTCTCCATGTCACTTTTGGTGCTTTTCCACTAGTACCTACTCGGCTCGACTCGCCTCAAATCGCCTCGACTCGCCTCGACTCGCCTCGACTCTACTCGGTTTGTAAGCTTTTCTATTATGTGGTAGTACCTGGTACCAGGTACTTTTTTAGTACCTACTCGGCCGGGGTTCCAAACGAGCTGAGTCAAGCCAAAATGTGACGTAAACGTGTGACGACACGTGAGAGTGACTCCTTCACGAAAACCAAACCCGGCATTTTTAAAAGAAAACGGCAACAGCAAGTGTGCGCATTAATCATCGCTGAAGTTGACAAAGTTGGAAAATGGCAAGCAAACCAGTACCATGGTCAAATTAAGAGGTGGAGACTTTTCTGTGCTTGGCAGTGTGGCACCATGCTATGATGACTCCACCGACGGCGAGGTGGTACTCAACTGTAATGGAAAACCACCGAAACCGAGGCGAGCAGAGTCGAGCTGAGTAGGTACTAGTGGAAAAGCGCCATTTAAAGGATCTCCCTGAGAGGTAGGACTCAAACCAGTGGAGGGCAGATCCTGAGAAGCCAAACTCAGCAAGTGCAGAGAGGAAGATATGGTGGTTAACTGTGTCAAAGGCAGCAGATAGATCAAACAGAAGTAGAACAGAGGACTTACCGGCAGCCCTAGCTGATCACAGTGTTTCCACCAAACACAGGAGTGAAGTCTCTGTATAGTATCTGCTTTTGAGGCAGAACTGGTGTGAATTATATAGGTAGGTCTTTCACTCACCTGTACAGTCTGTACTGGGTCACTTTGCTCAGACGTTAGAGATTTCTTCTTCCTGCATTGAATTAAACAACCAAATACAAAAATTAAACGATCTACAATTCATGAAAAAAAAATATGAAAAGAATCTTTGAATACAACTTTATTCTGTTACCTGATGCACAAATAGAGGAGAAACAGAGCGACTGGTATCAGGATGAGGAGAGTTGCCCAGACTGCATTTGTATATTGCATTTCTTTTCCTACACTTGGACCAGCAGAGGGATCTGGAAATTAAGGATAAAGTGCGGATGTGTTTTTGCAGTGGCACATACTGGATGTAAACAATTTGGTTTTCTACATCGTGCTACATGGTCTGAAAAGTTTGGAAACCTCTGCCTTAAGCTATGCACTTTATCTCCGTGTGCTGTAGTCTGTGAACTTAAAACAAGACAAAGCTGAAAAAAACACTTAGACCTTACAAAACCTTTCCCTGGTTAATAAAAAATAAAGGTGACAGATTTGGGATATTTGTTCCCACAAGATATTCGAGAACCAGTTCCATTTCACTCACATTTCACATCAATAGAGGTGGAGTCAGATGTCCTCTCCCCCAGCTCATTCTGTGCTGTGCAGGAAAACTCTCCAGAGTCAGAGGACTGGATGGAAACAAAGTCCAGCTGTGGTCCTGTCCTGAAAGGTTCCTGGTCTGGATTTCCATTCTTCTTGTACCAGGTATAAGTAGCTGCTGGGTTAGCATCACTGCTGCAGGTCAGAGTCACTGAACTGCCCTCCACTATTTCACCGGAGGGCCTCACCGACACTGAAGGAACCTTTGGAGCATCTGGTGGATATCATGTTAACATATATAACAATGTGTATTGTCATGGAAAAAAGTCGAATAGTTAATAGTTCATAGTTGTGGGACGTCAGAATCCTAAAGCCGTGTTCACACCAGACGTGATGAAATCGCGCGTAACGCCCGAAACGCGTCGCGTGACCATGGAATCATTTATTTCCTCAATCGCGTCTATCGCGCGATGGACGCGTTGATGCCGGCAGCCGGCACCCGGCACCTGGCAGCCCGGCAGCCCGCACACGGCAGCCCGGTAGCCGGCACAGGGCAGCCCGGTAGCCGGCACAGGGCAGCCCGGCAGCCGGCACACGGCAGCCCGGCAGCCGGCACACGGCAGCCTGGCAGCCCGGTAGCCCGCACACGGCAACAATAATATTGTCCTCCATTTTTCGATTTCCTTTGGCAGTTCTTGACATAGGTGACGTAGGGAGAATATCAACACTGATTGGCTATCGTGTCAAAGCACCACGCAATGTCGCGTCAAAAGTTGAAATTTTTCAACTTGCGCGATGAGGCGTTTGACGCGATAAAGCGTCCAACGCGACGCGATGAAGCGTCAACGCGACGCGATGAAGCGTCAACGCGTCGTGTGTATCGCGCGAAATGCGCCGCCCGACCCGAAATCGCGCGTCATCGCGTCTTTGCATTGACTTTTAATGTAAACTTGACGCGCGAATTTGCGTTATCGCGTCCGGTGTGAACACACCTTAAAGGTTAGAGAACCAGGTCTGTGAATGAAGCGGATAGACATGTTGATGAAGTGTTGAATATCTACCATTGTGTTAGTGGAAATTATTTTAGCAGAAAGTTTGTATGTGCATGTATGTGTGTGTGTGTGTGTGTGTGTGTGTGTGTGTGTGTGTATGTGTGTGTGTGTGTATGTGTGTGTGTGCGTGTGTGTGTTGGAGGTTGGTGCTTTAAAATACATGCTTCTATGTTACCATGATAGTGACATGCTGTGGAATAAACTTACACACTGAAGGAGAGCGGAAACTCTCATGTGCTTTTACAGCACAGGAATAGCTGTCACCAGGATAAATCTTGGCTTCGTAATAAGCAACAGTTCCATTTGTAATTTTCTCTTCATTCCTGTACCAGACATAGGAAACACCACCAGCTAGAGGACAGCTGTTGACACATTTCAGCTCTGCCTGGTATTGGTAGACTGATGATCTGATCACCTGCACCTGGAGATCCGGATCTGTGAACACAGAGCAGAACTTTCATTGGTTACTACTGTAATACTCTCACACACACACACACACACACACACACACACACACACACACACACTTTTCCTTGATTTTTAACATTATTTGGAACTACATAAACAAGTTAACAGTCTGATGAAAATGTTACCTGAGACTTTTAAAGTGACTCCACTAGATTTCAATCCTGGTTGTTTTGTTGTGAACATACACACATAGTCAGCTGAGTCACTCTCTCTCAGGTCTTTGATTGTCAGTGTTTTGTACAGCCGATCATCATGAAACTCCACCCGACTGTCAGAGTTTGGGCCCGGCTGCAGATTCAAAAATTCACTTTCTGCCTTTTTAATAAACCATGATGCTTCTCTAATATTATCCGGAAGCTGATCTTTGTAGTTGCAGTCTATGTCCACTGTTGATCCTTTGAAGGCACAGATCTCAGTAGGAGTGTAAGTCAATCCGGAGACATACCAACCCTGTACCACTGCAACACAGAGAACATCAAAAACCAGAATCACAAACTACTATTTTCCCCAAAACCACTTTGGTGCTCACTTCATCTTCATCTTTGCTTCATTGTAAGTCAATGAGACAAAGAAAATCTTAATGCCAAGACGGTTTTCAGAAAAGGGAACCTGGACAAACCTCAGACTCCTCAGAACAATAAACGTTGAGCTACTGCAGCTGCTGCATAAGCTCCTCATTATACACCTAAGTACCGTAGAAATCAATGTGCGATTCCTGTCAGTTGACTATCACATATTATCAAAGACAAGGGAATATTTGAGGTTTGAGCGGGCAGCGATACGTGTGGTAGCAATACGTGTGGTAGATGACAGACCTCAGCTAACTGGCCTCACCAGCTATGGCTTGGGGGCCTCGCCAGCCGCTGGCACCAGGGACACTGCAGTGTGCAGACATGCGCCGCATTTTCACATGAGGACCCCAGCGCAACATGAGGCCCTACGCACAGCATGTGTTGTGTATTTAGGGAGGGGCGGCCCTGTCTCCCACTCACTCCCATAAAACGATTCAAGGCAGATTATGGTATGCTCTAAAGGAAAAAAAGACGTGTCATTTTCTAAAGAGAGGTTGATAAAGTTAATCAGTTTTGTAAAGTTGTTCATCTATGTTTTAGCAATATTTAATTATTAACTGCATTTTGTTTTTGGACCCCTCTGATGAGTCCATTGAGTCCATTTTAAAATTCCTCAAAACAGCCAACTCAAGCACAGTTAAGCTTATTATCATCGTTGCATCATTAAGATGGAGTTGATTAGTGCACCAGCCAAGTATCTCAAATGTAAATGCACGATACTCAGAATAACACAAGTGTTGATCTACTGCAGCTGCTGTGCAAGTTCCTCATTCTGCATGCACTGAAGCAGAACTCAGTACCCTTAAAATCAGTTGTCTGTGCTACAGTATTATTCTGGGGACACCGGAACATTTGCTGCATAACGTGGTGCTGTGCCTTTGGCCCTTGGACTTCAATAAAGCCATCATTTTAAAATTTGTGATCTCACTAAATGATTGACAGCAAACAAATGGAAAAAGATGGTTAGTTTTGCAACGTTGATCATCTATGTTTTAGCAGTATTGCATTTTGTTTTTGGACCCCTCTGATGAGTCCATTGAGTCAACTGAATCCATTTTAATATTCTTGAAAACAGCAAACTCAAGCACAGTTACGCTTATTATCACCGTTGTGCTCATTAAAATGGAGTTGATTAGCGCACCAGCCCAGTGTCTAAAATGTAAATGTGCGATACCTGGCACAGACAGAAGGAAGACAACAAATCCACTCGCTGCTGCTGTAAAATTCATAGCTGCTCCTCTCCTCTCCCTGTTGAGGCTTCAGAGACATTAAAACACATCAACAGCAAGGCTTAGATCATGTACAGAACATGAGAAAACTATCAGTGACACAAAATGAACACCGGCATTTAATTGCTTAGCAAAATCACTTGAGGACTCACATGATCTCAGCTGCACTGTAAGTCAGTGAGACAAAGAGCATCTTGACACCAAGACGATCTTGAGAAAAGGGAAGCTGGGCGAGCTTCAAACTGCTCAGAATAACAAGTGCTGATCTACCGCAGCTGCTGTACGAGTTCCTCATTCTGCGTCGACCTAACCACAGCTTGATAATCTTATTTGTTTATTCCAAATTATTATTCGGAGGACACAACTTCTACTTCTACAACATAACTTCTACAACAGAGGAAACTCAATTCTTGATAAGATGAAAGAGTTGATTGAATGGACTGTGAACTGATCCCAGACCTGCTCCACACATCACAGCCACAGTGATATGAACGTCTCCTAAACAGAGATTACAAACATCTTTCTCTCCTGAAAAGTCTTTTCAGAGGAACAGAGCTGTGCTGGATTCTGGAGACATGAGATGACACTTGTGGACAACAGCACCCAGCTGCAGACTGGAAGATGAAGCCCCTGGCTGTACAAGCCTCTGCTGAGACGGAGGTGAGACAGGTGGAAACTGCTCTGTTATGAATCCCACAACAGTTCTGGGTAAGACGTACTGTCGCGTTCCATTTCTCAAGATCGACTTGGTGTTAAGATGCTCTTTGTCTCATTGACTTACAGTAGAGCTGAGATCATGTGAGTCCTAAAGTGATTTTAAACAACATTAGATGTCAGTGTTCATTTTGTTGACTAAAACTATGAGAGTATTTCTGAACACCACTCTATTTACCGTTAACTCTTTAACTACAGTAGGTACCGTTGTTAAAACATTGTTTTGAAGTTAATCTATATGAATTGTCCTCCAGGTGCTCTGAAGGTTTCCTCAGTGTCATTGAAATTTTATACTCATGGCAGATTATTCCTCATAAGAAAATTTGCTTAGAACCCCAGTTTGGCCAGGGGCAGCTCTAGTGGCAGATTTTTGGTTAATTTATTGTTAATTTTCACAGGTACAGCTGCACAATTTTAATAGCCAGCAACCTTCACTTTGCTCTGTGCCCCTCTGAGTGAGAGAGTGTCATTACAGCTCACAGAGGTGCTACACATCTACTATGAAAAAGGCCAAAGCCACAGCACCCCATGCTAACAAATGATGGCTTTCACTCCTGAACCTTATATACTACTCACAAAAAGTTAGGGATATTCGGCTTTTGGGTGAAATTTCAGGATGAACCTAAAATGCATTATAACCTTTAAAGGTAAACTTAATGTGACCTTCTGTAAACTTTTGAATGCACATGTCCAACTGTTCAGTGTTTCAGTAGTTTTTGCACAAGTTGCTGTTCTCTAACAAGGAGTTTAACGGCAAATCAGGTGTTTGATGCTCCAGCTCATCGAGGTTGTATCATTAAGGAATGGCTGCTGGAGACTGGGGTACCTCAGATGGAGTGGCCTGCACTTTCTCCAGACCTGCATCCCATAGAAAACCTATGGGATCAGCTGAGTCGCCGTGTAGAGGCTCGGAGCTCTGTACCCCAGAACCTCAACGTCCTGAGGGCCACCCTTCAAGAAGAGTGGGATGCCATGCCTCAGCAGACAATAAGTCGACTTGTGAACAGCATGAGACGTCGTTGCCGAGCTGTAATTGATGCTCAAGGGCACATGACAAGTTATTGACACTGACATTTTTTGTTGTGGTATATCCACCACTGTTGTTGGCTTTTGTTTCAATAATGTGTTGGGAGATGAGGAAATCACCAGTGCATGCTTCTACTTAAATGTCCTACTTTCATGATATAATATCACTGTAGCTTGAACTTTTTATATTTTCCATAAATTTCGCCCAAAAGCCAAATATCCCTAACTTTTTGTGAGTCGTGTATATTCATTCATGATAAAAAACAAAAATGCTACTTCAGATGAATCAGTCAGCATCTGAGAACACATCAAATGATTCTGATTAACAAGCTCTTTTATATGCAAATAATATTAAATGGCTCCTAACCTCAATATTTACCCATATGCCTACATTAACTTTGACACTAGCAATAAATATGGAGGGTTGGCATCATTGGATTTGGATTTGGAAAATGTTTTGCCACAATTAATGATGTACAATGAAACCTGTTCTGGGACAATTTTAGAAAACAAATGTTTTACCTTCTTGACAGTTTCGGCGTGAATCTTCCGCCTTCATCAGAAGCGTCACCAGAAAGTTAGATGGTGACATGCCTTATCAGCTGGTGTTACGGAGGCGTGACCGGTCTGTCAAATTTGACAGGTCGGTCACGCCTCCTGCTGTCAGTTCGCCTCCCTAGCCCTGCGTTCCAAATCGCATACTTATACTTTTTACTTTTAGTATGTACTGCAGCTGCCCTTAAAAAGTATGTAGTTTAGTATGTATTGGGACATACTAATTCTTTTTTTCCCTACTAAATAGTATGGTAGTATGGGTATTGGAACGCAGGGTAGGACTGCGGCCCAGGTGTGCGACAGCATATATGCTCCCTCGTCCCGGTTCATTGTCCTGCTTGCACGTTTTTTAATCTCCACTGCCTCCATAATCCACCGTTGGTAGCGGTTCTCCCGCGTGTGCACGTCACCATCTAACATTCTGGTGACGCTTCTGATGAAGGTGGAAGATTCACGCCGAAACTGTCAAGAAGGTAAAACATTTGTTTTCTAAAATTGTCCGTAAAAAGAAAAACGTTACGGTAATTTACTTAGGACATAATGAACCTACACCACCTGAAACCAGTTCTGAATCTCTTTATTTGTATGATGTAATATTTTACATTTATTACAGCAAAAAGCCCAAACACAATGTTTCCATGTTTCAGCTCTGTTCCTGTCTTCTGCTTCAGTGTGCGGCTGTACAAAGCCACAGGTCAGGTTTTCAAGCTCAACTTCAAATCATTTTAAAAGGCAGTAAGTAAAGCAACTATAACTCTTGCAAAGATTAGTCCCTGTGGGTTTTGTTGAACAAAAAGCGTTGCAGGACAAGAGGCTAAAATAACTTGAGACATCAGAGTTTCCTTCAAGGTTGTGTGTCTCCTGTCATCTGAAAAAAAAAGAAAAAAAAAAAAAACAGAACACACAGTATCATTAGAAATCAAGGGGAGTTACATTTTGAAAGTGCAAATCTCAGTTTTATTTGAGTCTGTCCTGGTTTTTCATGAGGCTCCAACCTGAATGGACTTTACACCTGGTCTTCCTGCTCCTCTGTGGCTTCTGTCTGTGCTGCAGTGACACTCTCAAACACAGGATCAGAGTCTGACTGATGGGACAGAAGACACACAAGATGAGACAGGAAAATAGACAGTCTCTCTCTCTCTCTCTCCCTCTCTCCCTCTCTCACCTGTACAGTCTGTACTGAGGGCTGTGAGAGTTGAGGAATATTTTCCTGACCTGCCGCTCTTCTGTGACTCTGTCAGGTTCTTCATGAAGAACACAGGAGGCTTTGGGCAGCCTTCTTTTTCTGATAAGGACATTTTCAGACTGAAGAAACTGTTGTCCAAGGTTCGAGCCCAAATTGTAATTGATGAATAAGTATGTTGTGTTTTTTTCTTCTATTTGTGTTTATTGTTGTTGTTGTTAAGATGCAGCTTAATCTGACTGGAGGAGGAAGTGGGATGGAGAGGCTGTTTTGAGTCACCTGAGCAGCAACAGGGGAGGGTTTATAACTCTTTTTTCTAGAGATTTCTTGCGTTTTTCCTGTATTAGTGATGAAATTGTTCCATGCCAGTTGTTGAAAATATGTACTGAATTTGAAAATGTGAAAATTACTTTTGTTAATGTGTATGCTCCAACTGTGCCATCAGAGAGGGTGTTGTTTCTGTTAAAAAATGTTGTAAGCAACTGTAGCAGTGAGGAATATGTTTGTGGGTGGTGATTTTAACTGCACAGAAAACCCTGTGTTAGACATGAACCACCAGGAGCCTCACCCTGCCTCTAGGAGCTGTCTTATTAAGCTCATTGAAAATTTTGAATTGTGTGACATCTGGAGACATTTCAATAAAAATCAGTGGCAGTACACTCCAGAGACAATTTATTGTCTCTAGCCAGACTCCCTTGTACAATGCTCGATTTTTATAAAAGATGTGAAATATAAAAGTTTAGTTTATTCACACATCATCCAGGAAATACAATACAATACACGGTGTATGCAACACAATTTACACAATCGGATGTGTGAAAAGGGTCACCCCTAGTTAAAGCTTTTAGGGGGCCCGGTTTTCCATGAATATAAGATATTGGCCAGATATCCTTATAATATGGACAACATACAGATAGATAATAGACACACAATAAACAATGGACAATCTCAGTATTCTGGTTACATTGGATTTGATGCGAAGTACAGTAGCAATGTTAACCAAGAGAAATTAATAGATGCAATAAGATACAGGTATTCATACAATTATTAATCAGCACATTAAACATACATTGCTAGGAGTTGAATTTTTAGTTTTTTCTTGAAGATGGAGATGGAATGTGACATTTTTAGTCTTTCATCAAGCTCGTTCCAAATCTGTGGTTTTATTTCTGGTGGTATAGGTGTGCCTAGGAGCACAGATTGGGATGAGGTCACATAGTTTATGGTTTAGTTTGTGGACAATCTGGTACATTACACAAGCATTCTGAAAGTAGTTGTACTCACTAAGCCTCAGGAGGTTGTAATGGTGGAAAATCATTTTAGTGGGAGCGTTAAACTCAGACCATGTTAAGGCGCGTATGACTTTTTTTTTTGGAGTATCTCAAGCTTTTTTAAATGAGTTACACCATATGATATTGCAGTATTGTAAATGTGGTTCAAACAAGGATTTGTATGGTATGAGAAGTGCAGAGAGTGGAAGTTAATGTCTCAACTTAAAGAACAGAGCAGCATATTTAGACAGTTTAGCTGTGAGATCATCAGTATGTCTTTTAAAATTAAGGAACTCATCAATGTGGATCCCCAGGAATTTTGTAGAGCCGACTCTTTCAATGTTTTGTCTGTTTATTTTTGGGCAAATTTGTTTAATGTCATTTTTTTTTTTATGAGAGCGGAACACAATGTAGTTTGTTTTATTGATATTTAGAGAGAGTTTGTTGCATTTAAACCATGTGTCTATTTTCACTAACTCACTATTTATGATTTGTTCAAGTGTATTTGGATTTTTGTGGGAAAAAAACAAGTTTGTATCATCGGCAAATAATACTTTATGTAGTATGGATGAGGAATTAGCAAAGTCATTTATGTACAAGATGACGAGGAGCGGCCCTAAGATGGAACCCTGGGGAACTCCAGAGTTCCCCAGGTGCGTACTGGCACTTCAATATTTCTCTGTTGTCTCATCATGGCTTTAAAACCTCCTCGACCACCTCTCACACGAACTTCTGCTCTCAGATTTCTATCCATTGTAGTGCCTCACAAAGCAGTGCTCTCTGAACTGGCTTATATATGTTCCCTCACATCTTTAGCCACAAGTATGATCAGTTTAGAGTTGTTGTGTTCAACCAGTGACACCAGTGCTTTACTTGTGTTTGACTTTTGCCACCAGTGCTCACCATTATGCAGCACTGGTGCATCACAATGAAAATGTGTTGGTAAGTTGTGTCTAAACAGGTGAAACGTGCTTATGGTTTTGCCAAAAGAGTGACTGATTCAGTCAGTGGGTTCAGGCAATGGAGCATTTGGTTCAGACAACAGGGTTTAGTGTTTTAGCAACTGAGAAAAACTGTAATTTTGATTGACTTGGGGCACAATTTGACAACATAGTTCAGTTTTGAGCACAGATTGAACTGTTTTGAGGTGAAAGTTTGGTTTTGCAAGAGGAGTCTGAGGTTTTGTGAATGTAGCTTGAAAATTGGGTTTTGTGTTCACAGTTTAGAGAATAGGAGAGCAACTTTCGAGAAATGTGTCTTAGCAATCGAGAAAAACTGTAATAGAGAAAAAGTCTATTTTTTATATTGTTTTTGGTTGTTTTTATTCAAGTGCAATTTTTGATAAGAGATTGACAGTCCATTTCATCGTTTTTGGTTGTGTTTTTTTTTTTATTACAGTGCATTTTTGTTATCAGGGACTGTTGGTCATTTTTTTTTTGTATTCATAAGGTCTCTATTTATTTATTTTGGTATTTTTACATGATATTTATTTTGGATATTTAAATTTTCTTGGTTTATGTGTCATTATGCCTTTATTATCCTAATATAAGTTTAAAGAATGGTCTGAAAATGTCAAAATTACAACAATAACAAAAATAGTCTTAAAAGCACAGCATTATGCAATATTATCGCTTATCGCAATTAATCACACAGCAAAATTTGTTATCGTGACAGGCCTAGCGGCCAGTTTCTATCAGGAATTTTACACGTCCGAGTTCCAGGATGAACCAGAGGTGGCGCTGTCCTTTTATGAGGGCCTTCCTCAGGTCTCAGAGGAGGATAATGCAGAACTGGAGGCACAGCTCTCTGCTAAGGAGTTGCAGGAGGCCCTGCAGAGCATGAAGAGCGGGAAGGCTCCTGGGATAGTTGGTCTCCCGGTAGACTTCTATAAGACTTTCTGGCCTGTGATTGGTGGAGATTTATTGTTGGTGCTCAGAGACAGTCTGGGTAAGGGGAGGTTACCCTGAGACCTGCAGGACATAAAAAATTGGCGTCCTGTATCTTTCTATGTACTGACTATAAACTGTTGTCAAAAGTCTTAACTTTAAGACTGAGAAAAGTAATGGAGCAGATTGTCCATGTAGACTAGACATACTGTGTACCCAGCAGGTTGATATCTGACAACGTCACTCTAATTCGGGACATTTTGGACCTCTCTGGTTCTTTGGGCTGTGAGCTTGGTCTGATTTCTCTAGATCAAGATAAGGCCTTTGATCGAGTTGAACATCAATATTTGTGGCGCACTCTGCAGGCTTTTGGGTTCAGCTCTGGTCTCATAGCCAAGATCCAGGTCTTGTACAGTGACATTGAGAGTGTACTGAAGATTAATGGTGGTTTAAGTGCTCCATTTAAAGTGCAGAGGGGTGTCAGACAGGGGTGCTCTTTATCTGGCATGTTGTACTCTCTGGCCTTTGAGCCTTTTTTGCATAAATTACGGTCTCAGTTGTCTGGCTTCTCCTTTCCTGGTTGTCAAAATTGGTTTAAGTTGTCTGCTTATGCCGATGATGTTGTGGTTCTTATTAAAAACCAAAATGACATTTTAAACAAAAAAAAAAAAAGTTAAACAAAACTGTCGTCAACTTTAGCAAACTTTCCGCTGCTAAAGTAAACTGGAGAAAGAGCGAAGCCCTAACCATAGGTGAGGGAAGGATTAACAGACTGGTTTTGCCTGGAGGCCTCATGTGGAAGAAAGGAGGACTCAAGTATCTGGGGGTTCAAATGAGTCTCTCTCCTCTAAAAACTGGGGTTGTCTACCTGGCGAGCAGAGGGGCTGCTGTTAGACTCCAGTTCATCCAGAGGCTTCTAACTGGACCTGCTGATCTGGTCTGGAGACCTGTAGCTTGTGCCATACTGGAGCGGTGTGGTGGGCTGGGTCTGGCTGAATCACTGTTTTTAATGGATTTTAATGGACATAATTTGAACAACCTTCCATTGTTTTATAAAGGACTTTTTAAAATATGGGGGATGTTCCGTAAGGAGAGACTGAGCTGTGACTCTTTGTTCTGGCTTCTTTGAGAGCCTGTGGTTCATGGGACCCGGCTCCGGTGCAAGTTTCAAGTTTCAAGACCTTTATTTGTCCCCGAGGGGCAATTGATTCTGCCGCAGTAGCAGTAAAAAAAAAAAAAAAACAGTACAACAACATCGACAACAACCACAATGACAACAACAGAGTCAGACACACAGCACAACAACAACTACAAGGAGACACACAAGGCAGACAGTAGTAAATAAATCAGTAGAAAAAAAAAAAAATCAGAAGTAAGTAAATAAAATAAATAAAAAAGTGCATACTTGAATAAAATGGGAACTAAAGATGATGATGCTACCTGTACTGTACAGAGTTGAGCAGTGAAATGGCGGAGGGTATGAGGGAGAATTTGTATCTGTTAGTTTTGGCTAAAGGTTGTCTGAGGCGGGAACCAGAGGGCAGGAACCTAAACTCTGAGTGCAGGGGGTGAGTGCTGTCGGACATGATGGATCTGGCCTTCTTTGAAAGCTGATTATTGTACAGTTCTTAGAGGGTTTTTTGCTGGGAACCAATAATTTTACTGCTGACCTTTGTTATCCTGGATAATGAGTTTTTCTGTTTCAGAGTGAGGGATGCAAACCAACAAATAAATGAAAAGGTTAAAACAGACTCAATAAAAGATTTATAAAACATAGTCTTCAAAGATCTGTCAACCTGAAACTTGGCTAACTTCCTCAAACAAAACAGACGCTGCTGGCTTTTCTTGACGAGCAAGTTAGTATTATCCTCAAAAGTAAGTTTGTTATCAATGATGATGCCAAGATACTTATAGGAGCCCACTTTTGTGACTTTTAATTCTAAAAAGGCAATGTGATGGTTAAATTTGCAAAGTAGGTCCAACTCTGCTTCAAAGACTCTGTGAAGCTTTACTCTGGGACGTGTGGTGGAGGTGTGTGGCCCTCAACTGGACAATGCTGCAGGTCTGGCGTCCCGCCTGGGGCTCAGGTCAGTCAGGGTGAGCAGCCTCCTGCTGAGGGACTGGAAGCAGCAGCTGGCTCACTCTGAGCTCTTACTGACTGCTGCTTACTGTGATGGACTGATTCAACCTGATGTAAATGATCCCTTTCCTGAGGTCAGTATTGTACCTGTTTTGAAATGTGAAGGTTTTTGGTTAAAGCTGAACAATGTCACTGATAATAAGTTGAGCACAATGATAGGGAAGAAAATGTACTATTTGCTGGTTAAAAATTTGAGTCAGTATAAACTGAAAGATCGGGTTGATACTCCCTGGAGAGCCCACCTGGGCCTGGTGGAGGCCCAGAGGTCTGAGTGGAGAGCACTATATAAACCACCGTTAACTAAGAGGGCGGCTGACCTGCAGTGGAGGCTCCTCCATGCTGCTGTGGCTGTCAATGCTTTTGTGTCTGTGATCAGTCCAGGTGTTGCTGATACCTGTCCTTTCTGTCCGCAGAGAGAGACGGTCTTTCATTTTTTGTCTGGAGTGTGGACGGCTCTGTTCATTGTTTCAGTGTTTGACTCAGATTTTTGCTTTGTTTGATGAGTCTTTCACGTCACATATATATTCCCGGGTATAAGTATAACAGGAAGGAAAAAATCAAATGTCAGTTTTTCAATTTTCTGCTTGGTCAGGCAAAGATGGCTACTTATCTGAGCAGGAAAAACAAGTTGGAAAACTTGCTTGATATTGATGTCCTACTGATCTTTAAACGTATGTTAAAGGCACAATTAAAAACTGATTTTGCTTTCACAAACAACCTGGAAGAATTTAAGAAAATGTGGTGCCTTAAAGAAGTATTGTGTTGTGTAAAAAAAATGACGAATTGGTCTTTGGCCATATGTTGACTTGAATATGCTTTAATTTATTTTATTTTCATTTTAATTTTATTTTATTCTATTATGCTGTTTTTTCTTTGTGTTTTCTTTTTGAATTGTTGTGAGTAAATAAAAGTGTTTTTTTTTTTTTTTTAAATCTCTCTCTCTCTCACCTGTACAGTCTGTACTTGGTCGCTCTGCTCAAAGTTGAGAGATTTCTTCTTCCTGGATTGAATTCATCAACCGAAAACAAAAATTCAATCATCTACAATTCATGAAAACTCATCAAATATGAAAGGAATCTTTTAATAGAAGTGATGAATTTTTATTCTGTTACCTGATGCACAAATAGAGGAGAAACAGAGCAATTGGCATCAGGATGTGGAGAGTCGCCCTGGCTGCATTCGTATGTTGCATGTGTTTTCCAGCAGAGGGATCTGGAAATTCAGGTTAAAGTGAGTATGTGTTTTTGCAATAAGACATTCTGGATGTAAATAATCAGGCTAGTTGTAAACAGCTGTGAGGATGATGTCACTAGATGTTTGATGTTTCTAATCCCAAGGACAGCTGGGGAAACCATGGTGTAAAAACTCAGTAAGTAACACTCTTAATTCTTGTTTTGAAGCAATGTGTTGTCTCCACTTTGTCAAGTCCTAAGTGCAAGGTCATGACAGGTGGTATCTAGGAAGTTTGGTTTGGTACATCGTACAACAGGGTCTGAAAAGTTTGGGAACCCCTAACTTAAGTTATGCACTTTATCTCCATGTGCTGCAGTCTGTGAATTTAAAACAAGACAAAGCTGAAAAAAACGCTTATACCCTACAAAACCTTTCCCTGGTTAACAAAAACTAAAGGTGACAGATTTAGGATATTTGTTCCCACAAGATATTCGAGAACAAGTTCCATTTTACTCACATTTCACATCAATGGAGGTGGAGTCAGAGGTCTTCTCTCCCAGCACATTCTGCGCTGTGCAGTAAAACTCTCCAGAGTCAGAGAACTGGATGGAAACAAAGGCCAGCTCTGGTCCTGTCCTGAAAGGTTCCTGGTCTGGATTTCCATTCTTCTTGTACCAGGTATAAGTAGCTGCTGGGTTAGCATCACTGCTGCAGGTCAGATTCACTGAACTGCCCTCCACTATTTCACCAGAGGGACTCATCGACACTGAGGGAACCTTTGGACCATCTGGAAAATAAGTTCAAAGTGAGAATTTGTTTTTTGCAATGGCACATACTGGATTTAAATGATCAGATTAGTAGTAAATGGGGTGGCGTGACTACAAGTCTGATGGTTCCAATCCTCACAACAGCTGAGAAAATCGGAGTGACAAAAGTGACCTAGTAAACATTCAACTTCCACCTCAACAGCTACTTTCAATGTCCCCTTAGGCAAGGCACTTTATCTCCTGCAGTGGAGCTGCTCACTCAACAACAGTAGCAGACTGAATGTGAAGCAAGGCAGAGCTGAAAAAATATACACTCAACAAAACCTTCACCTTGTTAATAATGGGTAAAAAAATTATTATTACTTTGAACTGATTGTATATCACTCACATTTCACATCAATAGAGGTGGAGTCAGATGTCTTCTCCCCCAGCTCATTCTGCGCTGTGCAGTAAAACTCTCCAGAGTCAGAGGACTGGATGGAAACAAAGTCCAGCTGTGGTCCTGTCCTGAAAGGTTCCTGGTCTGGATTTCCATTCTTCTTGTACCAGGTATAAGTAGCTGCTGGGTTAGCATCACTGCTGCAGGTCAGAGTCACTGAACTGCCCTCCACTATTTTACCAGAGGGCCTCACCGACACTGAGGGAACCTTCGGAGTATCTGGAGGACATCATGTTAATATACATTATATTAAAGAAGAAGGATATATTTTATCATTGAACAATTAAAATAGCTGTGAGATGGCAGTATCTGAAAGGTTTGAGAGGCAGGCTGATGAATGAAGCTGATAATCGTGTTGATGAATTGCAAAAGCTGAATAACTGACAATATTATAGCTGCTGCGCAGCAATGGTCGGGGCCGGGAAATTTTAGGCAATTCTAAACAACAAGTGGAGAATAGGAAGATGAAAAGAAAGGTGGTGTTCTAATGTGCATTTTGCATCAGTTGAGGTTTGAATTCACAATTTCTGGCATAAAGAACTAATTGGCAAGTGTCAGACTAGCTTCACAAATTGACTAAGCCAGTCACATGATAGCAGCTGCCTATGCATGGAAAGCCAGATTTCAAACCACTCTAAAATAAATAAATAAATCAATAAATCAGTCATCAAGACAAAAATCTGACAATTATGATCTGACATCAGACTGGACCTTTTTGCAAAGTTTGGTGAGTTTTGGCACATGGGAATGTTGCACAAGCTGAGGCTTGAAGTTGCAACCTTCGACACTGAGGACTGACCTCTATCTCACTGAGCTAAAACTTCACCTGTAGCTTCACAAACTGACTGAGCCAATCACTGACGTGCAGGACAGCAGCCATCCATGCATGGAAAGGCAGATTTTAAACAGCTGTCAAAAATTCAGTTATAAAGACAAAAATCTGAAAATACACATATTGCATCTAGACAGCATGGAGATATTGATCATTTGTTTTTAACAATGATTGATTTGCTGCATAAGTGAAAAACTGATGTTTAAAAATGACATTCTTGCGTTGACTCCAATTGTTCACATGAGAGCAAATATCAACATGCTGTCAAAAATTCAGTTTTTGAGATAAAATTCTGAAATTTGCCACACATCATCTACCATTACTCAAAAATTTTGTCAATTTTTTGCATGAACATTGAAGATTTATTTACAAAGAATTTGCAGGTGTATGTTGACAGTACCGTTTACAGTCAAACATTTTGATGCATTGTAGGCAGAATTTTTGATAAATCAAATATCTGTGAGAATTGTTTTTGTAAGACAGTCTGAAGATGCTCTGTAGCAAGTTTGGTGACATTTGAGCAAAAATTGTGGGAGGAGATAGGTTTAATAAGTTTTACAGTTTTTGAAAAAACAGAGAGATGAATTTCATAATTTGCAATAGGTTTAAGTGCACAAAAGTTTCTTCATTATCGGGGCTGCATTTTGGGGCAAGTTGCAAAGCTGTAGCACATATGGTTGATTTGTTATGAATTTTCAAAGTTTTGAAATTTAGAGGCTTGCTATAGCACCACCATCAAGACTATTGGCTTGTGTTTGCATCTGAGGTAATCTGGCATGGGACTGGACCTTTGTACAAAATTTGGTGATTTTTTTGCGCATGGGAAGTAAGAAAGAAAGAAAGAAAGAAAGAAGAAGAAGAGGAAGAAGAACACGGGAATACAAGAGAGACCTGCTGCTGTGTTACCATGATAGTGACATGTGGTGGAATAAACTCACACACTGAAGGAGAGCGGAAACCCTCATGTCCTTTTAGAGCACAAGAATAGCTGTCATCAGGATAGATTTTGACTGTGCAGTAAGAAGAAGTTCCTTCCATAGTTTTCACTTCATTCTTGTACCAGACGTAGAAAGGACGAGCAGCTTGACTGCAAATGCTACGACACTTCAGCTCTGCCTCTGTATAACTCTGGTGGATTGAAGATCTGATCACCTCCACCTGGAGATCTGGATATATGAACATATAACAGAAACAACAGCCTTTTGTTAGTGTCTGCCCGATTCTCCTTTTAATACTTTATTGTTCCCTTAATCTTTTTAACATTTTATTGATCCTTTATCTTTCTTCTTTCTCCTCTGTAGCACTTTGAGATTGTTAAATGTAAAGTGCGTTACAAAAAAATTTATTATTATTATTATTAAATGTCACATGTCACAAAATATTCAAATACACAAATGTACAGTATCAAATAAATGAAGAGATAAAAAAAAAAAAAAATTCCCATATGATAAATGTTGTGAGGTATTAAGTAAATTAATTGATTGATGATATAAATTCAGTCTGAATAGGTGAGTGTCAAAACTTTTTTGACACTCAGGAAGAAGACCAGTATGTGGTCACCTCTATCTGGAGACCTGGGTTCATGGAGCAGAAATGTCATTGGTCACTAAACAAAAACACAATCACAACAGTATCCTAGATGCTGGCATTATGTGAATTAAAAAGTCATCTGATGAAAATGTTACCTGTGACATTTAAAGAGACTCCAGGTTCACCAGTGTATCTCCCTCTTGGTTGGTTTGTTATGAACCTGAACTTGTACACAGCTGAGTCACTCTCTCTCAGGTCACTGATTCTCAGTCTGCTGTATGGCTTATAAATGCTATAATATTGATCATTACCCTGATACTCCACACGACCTTCATATTCTGAGTCTGATCTTAGATCTACAGGTTTATTACCCTCAACCTTAGTAAACCACAGTGTTTTTTCAACACTGGTAACTGCTTCTTTTCCGCTGTTTGGGTATGTGTAGTTGCACTGCATTTCCACTGTTGATCCTTTTAAAGCACAGATCTTAGTAGGAGTGTAAGTCGCTGCCCAGCCATCCTGTCCCTGCACCACTGTAACACAGAGCACATCAGAAACCACAATCAGATTCATAAAAACATCAGAGGACAGACTTTCATCTGTGATGGAGCCGATTCAGGAAATGAAGTTTGGACCACAGTTAATTTTGACCGGCAGTTATCATTTAGTTTTATTAATAGTCTTTTGACTAAAATGAATTTTAGTTTTAATCACAATCAAATCAAACTGCTCAGAATAACAAGTGCTGATCTGCTGCAGCTGCTGTACAAGTTCCTCATTCTGCATCGTCCTAACCACAGCTCGATGATCTTACTATGTCTCTATTCTACATTATCACTCTGAGGACATGGGAGTATTTTCTGCTGCTGGGTGCTGTGGCTTTGGCTCTTATATTCCTTTCGATTGAAGGCCGGGAGAGTTAAAAATCTATCAGATGAAGCTGAGTCGCCTGTTGCTCTCTGTTCTCAGTCTCTGTGGTTAAAGGTGTTGAGCATTCTGGCAGTTTAACAATAATAGTGGACTTCCAAAATAATTTTCTCTGGTGGAGCAGTGCAGCAGCGATACTTCACTGTTGGAAACATGTTAAATGACAAACCTTGGGCCAATCAGTGTTACTTTTAGGCAGGACATAAAATGCTGAGTGTATTTTATTTTGGTGACACTGTGGTCTTGTTGCTGCTGCGTGAACTGTGGCAGGAAACTGCAGAGAGAAGCTGATGACTGAGGTGAGACAAACTATTTCAACCAACTACACAAAATGGAGATGACTCTAATGTTCATTAGTGTCATCTATACATGAACAAGACACACTGATGTGAGAGCATCATGAGGTGAACTGCTGCGGTTTTGTCACAACCTCTGCCAGTGCCTCCACTTCCTTGCTTAACCATGCCCACCTGTCTGCCATCACCGATTGGGTTCATAAATTCTTGGCATCAATTTACTGTCAGTTCACCCAATTCACAATGAAAATCAAACCTGCAGTTCACTTCTACAACAGAGGAAACTCCATTCTTGTTAAGATGAAAGAGCTGATTGAACAGACTGTGAACTGATCCCAGACCTGCTCCACACATCACAGCCACAGTGATATGAATGTCTCCTAAACAGAGATTACAAACATCTTTCTCTCCTGAAAAGTCTTTTCAGAGGAACAGAGCTGTGCTGGATGGTGGAGACACGAGATGACACTTTTGTGGACGACAGCACCCAGCTGCAGACTGGAAGATGAAGCTCCTGGCTGCACAAGACTCTGCTGAGACGGAGGTGAGACAGGTGGAAAATGCACTATTATGAATCCCACTAGAGTTCTGGGTAAGACTTACTGTCATTGTTAAGGTCATCTGACAGCTGCCTCACTAACAGTGTGTAGTCAAACTAAGGAAATTAGAACCCATCTTGTGTTTTGATGAAAAACCACAAGATGATTTTTAAATTCTGTGATTACTTTTTTGGTGCTGCATTTAACTGAAGTTTTTAAAGTAGGTTTATAATAGCTCCAGCAAAAAGTCCAAGATGTCAAAGTAAACTTACAATACCTGGCACAAAAAGAAGAAAAACAACAAATCCACTTGCTGCTGCGGTGAAACTCATAGCTGGTCCTCTCCTCTCTCTGTCGGGGCTTCAGAGACGTTAAAACAGATCAGCGGGTAGAAAACGTACCAAACATGAGAAATCTGTCCGTCATGTCACCTTTCTAATCAGTTTTGTGTCTCAAAGCTGAACTGTAAAACAACATTTGAAACATGTTAAGACTAACACTTTGTAGGGGAGGAGGATATCGTCTTGAGAGGGAAGTTTCTTCTGTGACACTTCTACGGTCAACAGAGACACAAACTGTTAGAAATGAACTGGCTTCCTTCCTCATCACACTTATAACAAACACAACTGTCTGGTAAACGCCCAAGTTTAAAGGCAGGTAGACTGACAATAAATTGATCCCAAGAATTTATGAACCCAATCGGTGATGGCAGACAGGTGGGCCGGGTTAAGCAAGGAAGTGGAGGCACTGGCAGAGGTTGTGACAAAACCGCAGCACTTCACCTCATGATGCTCTCACATCAGTGTGCCATGTCCATGTATACTGATGAACATTAGAGTCATCTCCATGTTGTGTAGTTGGTTGAAATAGTTTGTCACACCTCAGTCATCAGCTTCTCTCTGCAGTTTCCTGCCATAGTTCACGCAGCAGCAAAAAATAAAATACACTCAGCATTTTATGTCCCATGTGTTGCCCTTCTCAGAATTGATGTTCTACCATTAAAGCTAAGCAGTAAAACTACCCCTTTTATCTGGCATTGTCAAAATAAAGACATGGCTGAACATGGCTGACTGTGCTAACTTCAGATACGGCTTTTATGCTGGATGGCTTCCAGCTGACAGGGGCAGACAGGACAGTGGAGAGCGGTAAGAGGAAGGGAGGAGGGCTGAAAGTGTTTGTCATTGATAGATGGTGCAACTCTGGGCACATCACTACTAAAGAGCGGCTCTGCTGTAAGGACACCGAGCTGCTCGCCATTAGCATAAGACCTCACCGTCTGCCGAGGGAATTATCACATGGTATTGTGTTGGCTGTGTATGTCCCCCCTCTGCTAATGCTGATGAGGCTTGTGAGGTGCTCCACTCCGACACAAGCAGGCTGCAACCTGGTTCATCTCCTGCCAGTGTACAAACCTCTTGTACACAGGCAGCCAGTTGTAATCCGTAGTGTCAAGAAATAGTCTGATGAAGCTGGGACAGCATGCAGCTCACAGCCACTTCTCAATCCTCCTCCCATCAGCACCACCCCAGGCCCCCCACCCACCACACACCCCAGCACACAGCCTCCTTGCTCCAGCCTGTCCATCACAGCACCCCAGGTGAGGAATCAGCTCCAGGGGGGTCAAGGCCAGGAAGGCAGCGGGTCCAAATGGCATCAGTGCCAGGGTCCTCAGGTCCTGTGCAGACGAACTTTGTAGAGTTTTCGGGCACATCTTCAATCTGAGTCTGGAGCTGGGGAGGGTGCCACAGCTGTGGAAAACATCCTGCGTGGTACCTGTGCCCAAGACTCCACACCCCAAGGACCTCAGCAGCTACAGGCCAGTGGCACTAACACTCCACCTGAGGAAGACCATGGAGAGGCTGGTTCTTGCTCATCTCTGCCCCCTGGTGAGCCAATCTATGGACTGCAGTTCACTTACCAACCTGACACTGGGGTAGACGATGCTGTCATCTTCCTCCTACACAGCCCTTTCTCACCTGGAAAAACCTGGGAGCCCTGTGAGAATCATGTTTTTTGACTTCTCCAGTGCATTTAACACAATACAGCCAGCATTCCTGGGGAAAAGCTGGACCATACAGGAGTGGCTCATCACCTTATCTTGTCTTATCTTATCCTGTCTTATCTTATAAAAATAACAGTAATTGGTGTGTGTGTGTCAATACTCCTGTGTACTCTGAAAAATTATGTAGAATAGACAAATAATAAGATTATCAGGGAACAGACATCTGGGCAAACTTAACATTTAATATCAAATACAGCATAAAAAGAAAAGCTGGATATAAAAGACATGCAACTATAATGAAGGATGCAGATCAATATGTGTAAAGGTCACTAAAAATTAGATTCAGATTCAGATTCAGATGAGTTTATTGATCCCATGAAGGGCAATTCATTTGCAGCATACCCATCATAAAAAACATACAAATACACACCAAGACACATCACATGCCAAGCACAGGCAGTAGACAGACCCTGAGAACATCTGTAAACGTACATAAAGAAGAATACTATTTTATAAATAAATAAATAAATAGATAGTGAATGCCCATCAGAGGACAATTATCACATACAATGAATGCCCACTGTGTTTAATAACCTAATAGACAAGGGAATGAAGGACTTGGAATACCGGTTGGTTTTACACAGAGGTAGGTGATAACGACGACCAGAAGGCAACAACAAATAGCGGTCAGACTGAACATGGTGAGGTTGGTTCATGATGCTCCTGGCCTTCTTGACCACCTGTTCCTCCCAAAGGATGACAATGGCTTCTGTGTTCATGTTGAACTTGAGTTTACTGCCAAACACAGTTTCCAGGTATTTGTAGAAATCTACAGTCTCAACCATGTATGACACTGGCTCCAAGATTGATATTATGTCTGAAGTCAATAATCATTTCCTTTGTTTTGGAAACGTTAAAATAAAGGTAATATTCTTCACACCAGTTTACAAAGTCAGATAGGGCAGGACCATGATTGGTCTCAGAGCCCTGCATAAGAGATACAAGGACTGTGTCATCCAAAACTTTAACAAGATGGCTGTTCTCTTGAGAAGACCTGCAGCTGTCAGTATACATGATAAATAAAAGGGGAGACAACACACAACCCTGAGGTGAACCAGTATTAGATATTGACATATTAGACATTTGTCCATTGACAAAAACCTGCTGTACTCTCCCAGTGAGAAAATCTAAAAGCTGGTGTGGGAGATCATAATAAGTGTCAAGCCTCTCAATTAAAATGTGGGGCTGCATTTTGTTAAAGGCAGAAGAAAAGTTAGCAAATCAAAGCCTTGCATGAGCTCCAGGGGTTTCAAGTTGCTTATACAAAGTGTCTAAGATGAAAAGTTTTGTATCCTCCACACTTTTACCAGGCTGGTACGCAAATTGCAGGGGATCAAGTTTACCATCTATATTCTTTAAAATATTCTCAAAACTTTTCATTACAAGAGATGTGAGTGCCACTGGTCTGAAGTCTGTTAATTCCTTTGAGTTCTTAGACTTGGGTAATGGTATGATGGTAGCTGTCTTCCATATTGTGGGAATCTGACCACAATCCATGCACATTTGGCAGATTCTCAAAAAAAAAAAAAAAAAAAAAAAATCACCAAGCTGATAAGTGCAGTGATGCAAGGTACGCCCACATATGGAATCAGGACCAGCAGCTTACCTCACCTTGACCTCACCTTGACCTTCCTAATATAAATAGAGCTGTGACACACCCCTGAGTTCCTTAGGGGTGTGTCACAACTTAATGTGTCTAAAACAAAAGACATGATTCTTGATTTCCGCAAGAATCCACCTGTCACAGCCCAAACCTTTGTCAAAGGCACAGCGGTGGAAATAGTCAGTCAGTATAAGGATGGCAAACTGTCTTTTGAGACCAACACAGATGCTATTTGTAGAAAGGCAAATCAGAGGTTGTTTTATCTGAGGAAATTGAGGTGTTTTAATGTTTACAAAAAGCTTCTCAAAATGTTTTACTCATCTTTTATTGAGTCCATCTTATCGTAGCAGCACACACCACCACCCCGACGCTTGTTTGTTATCTCTGGGGACCAGTCCAATCAAAGTGGAGCGTCAAACCTATTGAGTGACAGGTCCTCATCCTGGTCCCGATCGTTTAGCCAGGTTTCGGTGAAGACCAGAAGACAGGTGTCCTTCACTTTGTGCTTGAATTTGGCCCAAGCCTCCAGCTCGTCCAACTTGTTCAGGAGAGATTGTGTAGAATCGCAGAATTGGAGGGAGAGCAGGCAGCCTTACGGCGGTCATGAAGGCCCATGTTCTTGAGCCTCCGATAGATTCCATCCCTTCTGCCCCTTCTCCGACATGTGGTTTTGGCGACGGATCTGCAAAGCTCCGGGAGGATATTCGCCGGCATAACACTGTCGCTTGTCCAGAGTGACAGGAGAAACTCTCGAATAAAGGTAATCCTCCCAAGGAAGACGCCATGATATGCACTCAGTCCAATCTGTAGCTCCGTACAAGTGCAAAGACCAAGGAGCAGAACACAAAACAACACACACAGGCCCACAGACGGCCTCATAATCCATAGACTGGGTGCTTGACACACACCCATTGAAAAGACACAGAAATACACACTGCAGACAGGTAAGCTACGCGAGTTGGACAATGGCGAGTTCTTCATTACAGGCACACAGAGGCGCTCTTCTGCACTGTAAAAATTCTGAAGTTGAGAAAACTTAAAAATGTAAGGCAACCAGCTGCACAGTCTTTTTGAGTTTCTTCAACTTCTGGGGTTGTAAAGTTTAAACAACTTAAATTTGTGAGTTAGACTGCTTGTTTACTCAAACTGTTATGTCAAGTTGAAAAAACTCAAAATTACTATTGTGATGTACTAACATACATAGGTTAACTTTACTTAAATTCTTAAGTTTAGCCAACTTGAAGTTGTTTGTTCAGTAAAATTATAATTACAGGTACACTGGACTGTATATGTCTTGTTGAGCTAACTTTTATTTAAACTCAAGACTTGCAGTTAATGCAACTTGGGTGCCCAGAAGTTCAGTAAACTCAAAAAGGATGTGCAGCTGGTTGCCTTACATTTTTAAGTTAGCTTAATTTAGTTACATAAACAGGTTTACACAAAAAAGCATGCTTTTAAGTTGGGATAACTACAACAAAACTGACTGCTGTATATGAGCATTCCGCCTTAAGTCTGAAAGCTGCTGCTGGACCCTTCTCAGTAACAGACAAGAACACTCAAGAACACATAACTCTTTTTTTTTTAATAACAATGAAAAACATTTGCTGTGACTGACTCAATAATTTAACTTTTGTGCTTTGTCAATAATTGTACAAGTACCTCTTTCTTTTTTGGACAATGATTTAAAATATTCTATCTCTTTAGGGGGAAAAAACATGACAAACCAGCACCAAAACTCACAAATTATAACATCTTCATTCATGTAACAACATTTTCTTTTAAAGGTTAAACATTACAGTCACAGAGATTTACTATATTTAGCAGATGTGCAAAGGTCTTTGAAATCACACAGTTAACAGAAAAAAGTGATATGCTCTTTAGGTTTAGAGGCCTGTTTGTGTGCTCTAGTGAGATGGGACTTCAGTGCACCAGTTGTCTTGAAAGTGCAGACGCAGTCTGTGCACAGGCACGGCAGTGGCCAGAATCGCCCCTTGGCAATGTTGAAGTCTGTAATGCTTGAAGAGGACCTCTCGATCAGGGCGTGAAAACTTGCACACCTTACCCTGCATTCAACTCCTAAAAATAGATCAAAACAACAAAATAGTTAAAACTGTACTCAAAAAAGGGTACATGACAAATTCAAATACATAGAATGTATTGTGATCAATATTCATTAAATCACAGATTTTTCTGTTTGTCTTATCTTTTTTATGTATATTATATAATAATTGATAACACTATCAATTTTATGGCTGGCAGATTATACCTGCTGACAATATTATTGTTTCTTTTAATGTCTAGTTATCCATCAGAGTTAACTTGCAATTTAGTAATCAAACAGACCTAACAATTCAGCTACCAATGACTGAGCAGTAGTATGCCTGTGATAACACAGATTGAAAAATAAGCCGAAGTGATACGTCTTCTCTGAATAGACAAGCTAAGCCAGTGTGCTGCTGTTAGCCAGTGATCGATAAGTCCCCCCCCTACCCACCCACCCCCTGTCACCTGACTTCTGCACAACACAACTGATGGTCCCAACCCCATTGATAAAGCAAGAAATTCCACTAATTAACCCTGATAAGGCTCACCTGTGAAGTGAAAACCATTTCAGGTGACTACCTCTTGAAGCTCATGGAGAGAATGCCAAGAGTGTGCAAAGCAGTAATCAGAGCAAAGGGTGGCTATTTTGAAGAAACTAGAATATAAAACATGTTTTCAGTTATTTCACCTTTTTTTGTTAAGTACATAACTCCACATGTGTTCATTCATAGTTTTGATTCCTTCAGTGAGAATCTTCAGTGTAAATAGTCATGAAAATAAAGAAAACGCATTGAATGAGAAGGTGTGTCCAAACTTTTGGGCTGTACTGTATATAAATACATATTTTTGTAATTTTTTAAATTATTATTATTAAAACACACAAAACATACAGAGACAATCGCCAGGGGGTGACATACTTTCAAGGACCAATTTTCAGAATATCATATTACATAAATATATTAAAAAGAGCAAATAAATTAAAATTTTTAAAGGCTTTCATATTCGTGGAGTGGCTAATGGTCCTAATATATGCAAATGAGATGGTTTTGGTTAGTGTGACGACATTTGTGAATATGCCATTTAGCAATTAAAATAAGACAACAGACAAGTCTCAGGTTATTGCACATTAGGGAGGAGAAACGACAAATAATTATAAATGAAAGAAAAAATGTATTAAATTATATATACAAATACATACATACATACACACACATATGTGTGTGTGTATATATATATATATACACCAAATGGTCAAATGGTTGTTCATTCCACTTAAAAAATGGGTTAGAATTACAGTTCATAAGTTGGAGTTTTTATAGTGCTGTATAACTCACAAACAATAGTTGTCTGAACTAAACTATTCACATTGACAGTACTATTTTTGAGAAACATTGCGTAAATTTGTTTTTTCAAGTTAGCTCAGCAAATTGCCCAAGTGGTTGTTCACTTGACTTAAAAAAACAGTTTTTTTTTCTTTTTTGTGTGTGTTTTCTTTCTGTATGTGTGTGATTTTTTTTGTAATTATTGTGTATAATTTGTTCTTTTTTTCTCTCTCTTTTGCTATTGTCTGGTTTAATGTAAAATAATAAATATATTGTTTAAAAAAAAAAAAAACAGGTTAGGATAACAAATCACAAGTTGGCGTTTTTACAGTGTGTATGCCTGTAATGAAGAACTGTTTTGTTCGCAACAATGAAATCCAACTCACTAAAGTGTGACAAAAACTAAAATTCATTTTAGTCAAAACACTATTACTAAAATTAAATCACAACTGGCTGTCAAAATTAACTGTGGTCCAAACTTCATATCCTGAATGGGCTCCATTACAGAAGAAAGTCTGCCCTCTGCTTTTTATTAATCTGATTGTGGTTTCTGATGTGCTCTGTGTTGCTGTCACCCGGTGGAAGTATTGGGTTTGGATTTGCATGAGCTGTATATTTTGTGTTTATCTTATCTTGCATGCTTTCAGTATTATGGTAATGAGTGTAATTTGGTTTCACTACTTTATATTTATATTTGGGCATTGAGCTCCAAGGGAGATGCTCAGAGGAAGATGCTGGGAAGCCGAGGAGCCGCTGGCGACGACAGAGAGACCGACGCCAATGAGCTTCGGCCGGCTGTCTGCAGAGGACTGAACTAGCCAAGGTGAAGAGGGCCGCCGACCGAGCAGCTGAGGAGGTGACGTCTGGCATGTCTCCCGCTCCACAGGGAAGTAGCTGAGTCCTGCGGCACAACACAGACAGCAGTCAGAGTTGAGAGCTCTGCCCAGTCGTGAGGATTGCTGCCAGTACTCGGGGCTCAGGTGGGAGACGCTGTGAGGCCACATCACTGCCGGCTGTTCTCCTTGTGTCTCTAGAGCGCCAGAGAGCGTGAGAGAGTGTGGTGTATCTGATCGAGCACTCGGTGCCCAACTGTGTCTGACTGCAGCACTCCTGGTGTGTGGTGATCGATTACTTGTGCATGTTGTAAAAGTTGACCTGCTACTAAAGAGCACCAGTAGCCACAGCCTCGTCTCTGTGTGTATTATTTAATAACATAACCCACAATTCGGACTAAGGCATAACATAAGACCACAACATGGTGTCAGAAGATGGTGTTATGGAGTGAGCCAAGGGGCTGTGTGCAAGTCAAAAAAAAAAAAAAAAGGATTAGCATTCTGCTAACACCGGACAGCTACAGCGCGAGGATGGAGCAGTTCAAGCCACCGTCACAGCTGACCGGCAATATTGCTGAGAACTGGTGCAGATGGGAACAACGCTTTCGCCTGTACATGACTGCTTCAGGTGTGTAAGAGAAAGAGGAGGAGGTTAGAGTAGCCATCCTGCTTCATAGTATAGGCGAAGAAGCATTAGAAGTGTATAACACACTCCGTGTTGTTCCATCCGAAGATGATATATCGATGGAGGATGTTCTCACGGCATTCAAAGAGTACTGTAGCCCACAGAAGAATGTTGGGTTGGAACGACATCAGTTCTGGTCCCTTGCGATGTCATCAGGAATTACAGTGGACAGATATATCATGGAACTGTGTCAGAAAAGTAAAGACTGTGAGTCCGGCCGAAGTGAAGATGATATGCTGAGGGATAAATTAGTGTTCAGCATTAATGATCCTCGTCTGAAAGAAAGACTACTCCATGAAAATGGACTTAAACTTCAAAGAGCCATTGACATATGTAGGTCAACAGAACTTTCCAAGACACAAATACAGGCGATGCAGATGTACCCTGTCACATGTGATGCTCCAACGCTGTGGAGAAAACAAAAGGACACAAACAAACAAGCAGCAGGTTCAACAAGGCCAAAAAGCAGACAATAATGAACTGCCAGAAATGTGGGAGACAGCATGTGCCCCGTCAGTGCTCAGCTTACGGAGCAGTGCGTCACAAGTGTGGGAAAAAATAATCACTTCTCCAAGGTCTGTCGCACAGTGGGTGAGAAATGTGACAACTTTAAGACTAAGACTGTGGATAACATTGAGAGTGAAGTGGATTCCTTGTATATTGGCATGATAGACAGTAATGAACAAAAACGCAGCGAGCCACACAAAGGACAGCAAATGGTTTGAAACAGCCAGCATCAGCGGTGTAGCAATAAAATTCAAACTTGATACAGGGGCTGATGCCAGTGTGCTACCTATGTCCATCTTTAAGAAGCTGCCAGGTCCCATTCAACTGCGGCCCACAAAGACTGTGTTAATCGCTTTCTGTGGAGCCCGCCTGCCTTCATGTGGCGTTGCATCCCTGCAGTATAAAACCACCAGACACACAGCCACTGTAGAGTTCCATGTAACCAGACAAGGCGATTCTGGGAGGTGAAGCATGTACAGAGTTGGAGCTGGTGAAGAGGGTTGAAGCACTCACAACAAAGCCCACACAGCCGCCAAGGCCTCCATCCACCAAACAGGAGCTGATTGAAAGGTTTGCAATGGTCTTCACAGGACTGGGTGAGTTTCCTGGAGTACATCATATACATGCTGACTCATCTGTCCCCCCTGTAATTCACGGGTGTAGAAACATACCTCTTTTGATCATAGACTCACTGAACCACACACCACAAGATCTGGAAAAGAGAGAGGTGATAAAACCTGTCAACGAGCTGACTGAGGAAAAAAGAAGAAGAAGAAAAATGGTTCACTAAGGGTGTGCTTGGACCCTTGTAACCTGAATGAAGCTGTCACACGCCAGCATTTCTCCATCCCTACACCTGAAGATGTGCACAGCAAACTTGCAGGAAAAACCATCTTCACCATTCTGGATGAAAAAGACGGATACTGGCAGATTAAGTTGGACAAGCCATCTTCAAAATTGTGCACCTTTAATACACCATGGGGCCAATATTGCTTCCTCAGGCTTCCTTTTGGGATTAAGTCAGCCAGCGAAGTGTTCCAGCAGATGAACTGTGAGACCTTTGGTGACATCCAAGGTGTGCATATTTTTGCAGATGACATGATAATAGCTACGGCCTCAGAACAAGAACATGACAAAATCTTTCATGAAATGATGGAGAGAGCAAGGGCAGCAAATGTGAAGTTTAACAAGGACAAAATACAGTACAAGGTTGACACTTTGAAATATATGGGACACATAATCACCTCAGCAGGACAGAGGGCCGATGATACAAAGATCAAGGCAATCATTGACATGCCACCCCCAGAGGATAAGCAAAGCCTCCAACACCTGTTGGGAATGACCAAGTTCTTGGCGCAGTACGTACCAAATTAGTTTAACTTCTGGCTCTTCTCAACTGCAAGAACTTACTGAAGCATGCTGCACTGTGAAAGCTATTTCAAGGGTTTCAGAAGTGTTTCCATTGATTTTGATGCTAAAATCTTAGACTGAAGCAGAATGAGGAACTTATCGCTGCAAGTGCAGAAACTTTCCCAGGTTCTCTTTTCTCAAAAGCACCTTGGTGTTGGAAAGTTATTGTGTTTTGCAATTATTGCATTTCAATAATAAATCATTCACAAGGAACATCATCATATCAGTTTGCTTCTCTCTCAGCCTTTGTTTGATATCATGGCTGACAGTGTGATGCTAAAAAAGGAACAGCGAATGTAAGCTCAGACAGAGAAAGGTGAGAGGCAAGGTTCCTCCTTGTGGTTTATAAGTGTGTGTGTGTGTGTGTGTGTGTGTGTGTGTGTGTGTGTGTGTGTGTGTGTGAGTGCACTGCTGAAACCTTCTTGCCTGTTCTGACCAGAATCTTTTGCTCTTTCACCCAAAAGCTCTGGTCACTTTCAAAACAGATTCATGCCACACAGTTAAACTGCATAATCCTGTCAGCAGGCATAAGAACAAGCCTCCAGATTTGACCTATTATCAAACATTTCATTTACAGTCAGGAAAATATGAACATATTCTGATGTGAGACAAGGTGGTGGCCAGGACATGGAAGAAATGATTAACTTTTGGTAAAAATCTGACATGTAGAATGATTATATTGTGTTCTCTATACTTGATCTGCATAGTGACAGTTATGTGTTATTGGGTTTATTCTTAGTTGAAAGTTGATTACATGTTGGCTGAAGATGGTTTAGCAGTTAATTTATAGATGTTTTGCATTGTGTGTGGACAAAAAATGCCACAATGTCTAGCAGACTTGGTATACCCGGTGACTGCAGTGCTATTGTGTTGGCACACGGCAACACCGTGTTCCCAGGTCTCACCTGAGTTATCCCAGTTATCCCAGCAACAGCCGTATGCAAAAAAAAATGGTTTAATGATTCTGCTATTGAACTTGTAAGAAGTTACTTGTCCAACAGACAACAGTGCGTAATGTTCAATGGCACCCTCTCAAACATGGTAACACTTGAAAGTGGTATTCCTTAAGGGAGTTGCCTGGGGCCTCTTCTGTACTCTATATTTGTCAATGATATGCCATATGTATTAAAATAAAAAAAAAGGCAAGAATGGCCATCTATGCGGATGATACCACAATGCATGTTTCTGCAGAGAATACTGAGGCAGTTAATACGCTGTTTCAGGATGAGTTAATGATTGTTTCAAACTGGGTATCCGAAAATAATTTGAAATTAAATGCGTTGAAAACTAAAAGTCTGGTTTTAGGCTCTAGACATGCCTTGAGGTCTGAACCTTAACTATGCCTTTCTTTGCAAGGTGTTGATATTGAGCAAGTTAGAGAGGCGAAACTATTGGGTGTAACTATGGATGAAACATTATCCTGGTCAACTCACATTAATAATATAGTGTCAAAAATGAGTCGTAATATCTCTAATATTAGAAGAAGTACTTTATTTATTGCATGATAATGCAGTCAAATTATTAATTCAATCTTTAGTCTTGTCATCTTGACTACTGCCCAACAGTTTGGTCTAATGCTTCAAAACAACACCTTGTCAAACTCCAGCTCACTCAGAACAGAGCTGCACACCTTGCTCTACGTTGTTCAATTAAAAACAGTGATGTAGATATGCATGCCAGACTGTCATGGATGACGGTGGATGAGAGACTGGCATGCAGACTCATTTTGTACCTGAGAAACATCTATGTTTCGAGGCGACCTAACTTCTTGTTTACACAGCTTCTACAAACCAATGATAGACATTGCCATGACACCAGACAAGCCTCTAGTAGTAACTTCACTCTACCTTTCCCCAGAACAAATGCACTCAAGAAAACTGTAATCTATAGAGCAGTAACACTTTGGAATTGTCTCCCTCCACATCTAACTGTAATTGTTGAAAAGTCCTATTTCAAAAAGAAACTGAAAGAAGCTGTGGTGTCAAAACAATTAGAATTGGTCACACAACTCTTGCCCTGACTGATTATAGCGTTCCTAGTGAATAGGTTTATATGTATGTATGTATGTATGTAAGTATGGATGGATGTAGGGATATATATGTAGATTTACATGCAGTGTAATAAAAAGATAAAGACATATAAAGCACTGCAATATAATTTATGATATTTATATGGAAGATGAAATGATACATGACAATGTATAGCTCATTTATTATAGACATGCTGTTATACATGTAAAGCTGGTATAATGTATTGTGTATATGCGTAGAGGTATGTATAATATGTATATGTATCTGATAATGATTAGCTTAGGTCTCTTTTATATTTGTCTTTATGTGGACCCCAGGAAGAATAGTCTTCATCATACTGAAGACTAATGGGATCCATAACAACAATAAACAACTGGTGAATTTTTCAGAATTTTTTGCGGCCCAAGTGCATGCGCCATTTGTTGAAATGACATAAATGACCCGATACAAAATGTATTTCTTTTTAAATTCTTTTCAAATTGTCTTTTCAAAGGCTGTGTTGTGGTTACATGTGGTGCTGTGTATAGGGGTGGTACAGATAACACACTCCCAGACTGCAAGGTGAGGTTCTGTCTGTTTTCTGTCTGGCTGGCTGTAGATGCTATTTTAAACAGATTGCAAACAACAAAAGTAATCAGTTCTGCAATTAAACTTAGTGGTTTACTCTCAGTCTCCTCTCCATTCATGTTAATGATGTAAAGAGGAAGCAAGTCTTGGCTCTGAGTGTTTCTCTGTGGTCTGCTGACCTCATCGATGACAGAAGACAACGTCCTTCTCCACTGTAAGTTCTATCAGATAAATTTTAATGTTTTGTTGTAAGTGTTACTTTAGGAATTTAACAGCCATTTGAAAAGTTATCATGCAACCAACATTAACCAAAAAATTATTGGGTTGCGTCTTTGTTGGAGTTGTTATACAGAGTGTAGAGTAGCTTATAGTGGACAAGACAATAGTTAGAAAAATATTAAAGTCAATCCAGTTTTCTCATACTGAAGTTGTGATTTGTGATGAGATTAACTCATAGTTCTTATCTTATTTGATTTTCTGCCTGCTGATTTGTATTAATGTCAAGAAGAGAGCGGAGAGGAGCAGTTATGGGTTTAACAGCAGCAGCAAGTGGATTTGTTGTCTTCCTTCTGTCTGTGCCAGGTATTGTACATTCACATTTCAGGCATCTTGCATCTTATTGAGTTGAATAAGTTTAGTGGTAGAATAAGGTTAGACTGTTACATTACCACTGTCTTAGATTTCACTCTGTACCAGTGGAAGCATCAGTAGTAAAGGTGTTCCTGTATCGCAGCTAAACTGCCCTGACAGTCATTCAGTTTGTCAACGACAAACACAGTTAAGGCAGAGTTGTTATGTGATGCATTCCTTTAAACTTTACAGCACCTGACGTTCTCCTCCAGTTATCTAAAACTTGACAGTGGTTAGTTTTAGTGCTGAAATCCCACATTTGTCTCTATTGGTCATATTTTAAGCATACACATACATCTGTTTTAAGGTTTTAACAAGTGATGTCTCTCATCATACTTTTATCTTAAAGGAAAACTCGACTGACCCAGACTGAGACAAGATGTTCGATACCATTTTCACCTCTGTACGTCCAGTGGTTTGAATATAAGAGCCATTATAGAAAAATGACTTGAAGTCTATGGGAGTCATTAGCCTGGCTCTGTCAAAGTGGAAAAAAATAAACCTTACCGCAACTCTGAAGCCGTCATATTTACACAGTGTATCATGCCTATTTGAAATACACGTCTTAGAATTTAAAAAAAAAAAAAAAAAAAAGAGAGTCGTCATTGGAGAAGTTAATTTGTGGTGAATATTCCTTGACCCTCAGTGGTGCACAGATCGCTGCAATAGACGGAAAGATAAATGTGTTCAGTGGTTACAGCTCCACCATCTAAATTCTCCTAAAAACCCCTTTATTATTATTATTATTATTATTATTATTTAAATTCCAAGACTTGTATTTCAAATATAAGGGGGAATGGTATTGAATATCTTGTCTGAACAAGTCAGATAAAAGGTATTTTTCCCCAAAAAATGTTGGAGCATTCCTTTAAGACTGTTAACCAAAGTGAAGGAAGTACTAATGACTGTACAGCTGGAATTGAACTGGCATTTCAAAAAAATCAACATGGATTCATATTTATTCATCTAAAGGCTTCAATTTTATGTGACTCAGGAGTTTGTTTCCAAAAGACTACGTCATTTTTGTTCAACATTAGAGAGTTTAAACACACAGAGAGACATTCACAAGTACTGTGCTCTTTTACAAATGACTGATGTGTCTAGCAGTTTCAAATGGCAGATTTCTCATTTTCTAATGAAATTCTTAAAATCAACTTTTCTGTCTCAGCTGTTTTATCTGTCATCAAACAGCTGTACCAAACCCTCCTGGTAAACTTTATAATGGAGAGTGTATCAGGTGTATGTCTTGATGATACGAACGGGCCTTTGACTTCTTTAGTGTCACACATTTATGTCACACATTTAGCTGTTTCTCACTCCTCCGTTATCAACATTTATCTGCAGTTTCCTGTCACACTCTATCCTTGCATCTTGCCCTTTTCATAATTTATGCTCTCAACTTTTATTCTGCACAGTAAAACTACCTTATTTCCTTCGAATGGTTGTTCAATACACCTCCATACTCCATACTGACACCCTGCTTCAATGCACATAGTGGCAAAGCATGTGAACATCTGCAACTGTCCCTTTGCAATAAAACTGAACATCTGCACGCTGCCCTTGGCCTGTGTTCACCTTGGCTTGACCCATTTTATTTGCATGATTTTTATGAATCTGATTCTGCTTTCTGATGTGCTCTGTGTTACAGTGCTACAGATCAAAGCTCAATTTAACGTGACTTACACTTCTACTGAGATCTGTGCCTTAAAAGGATCAACAGTGGACATAAACTGCATCTACAGATACCCACACACAGAAAATGACCGTGTAACCAGAGTTGTAAGAACACTGTGGTTTACAAACAAGGATGATGAACCCATGGATCTGAGATTAGACTCAGATTACGCAGGTCGTGTGGAGTATGACACATGGTATGAGGGTTATAGGACACAGAGCAGACTGAGAATCAGTGACCTGAGAGAGAGTGACTCAGCTGTGTACAAGTTCATGTTCATAACAAACCAACCAGGAGGGGAATCCTCTGGCGAACCTGGAGTCTCTTTAACTGTCACAGGTAACATTTTCATCAGATGAATTGTTTATTAAGTTTCAAAGATGCTGTTGTGATTTTGTGTGTACGTTAGTGTGTGTGTTTTGATTATTTACAAACTGATCACATTAGTGATTCTTGTTCACATATTCAGATTTGCAGGTGAAGGTGATCAGATCATCAATCCACCAGTCTTCTATCCGGGCAGAGCTGAAGTGTCACACTCTCTGCAGGCTCGCTGGTTGTCCTTCCTACGTCTGGTACAAGAATGGAGAGCAAAAAGGATTCTCTTCCTCTTATACAGACTACATTTATCCAGAAGACAGCTACTCCTGTGGTTTGAGAGGACACGAGCGTTTCCGCTCTCCTTCAGTGTGTGAGTTTACAGTCAATACCCATAGTATCATATCATTACACACACACACACACACACACACACACACACACACACACACACACACACACACAAACAGTTTGTCCAGTATATTTGCCTCTTACTCACTCAGAGTTATTCAACATGTGCACTTTAGGACACTGACATTCCACAGCTAAAAGCTATTAAAAAGCAGCTCAATCCAAATCACAGTGTAGCCAGACATTTGAAGGGTGGAAAGCAGGTGACTGTTACTGTTACTGCTCCATACGAAAAAGTCACATAACCCCCAGTTAGGGTTTCTTTCTGTTAAGGCTGAAAATCAGTGTGACACTGATTATATACTGATGCAAGTGAAAGCACCTCTGTTGCATGATAAAACACATCCTTCTTCTTTAATATAATGTATGTTAACACAATGTCCTCCAGATGCTCCGAAGGTTCCCTCAGTGTCGGTGAGTCCCTCTGGTGAAATAGTGGAGGGCAGTTCAGTGACTCTGACCTGCAGCAGTGATGCTAACCCAGCAGCTAATTATACCTGGTACAAGAAGAATGGAAATCCAGACCAGGAACCTTTCAGGACAGGACCACAGCTGCACTTTGTTTACATCCAGTCCTCTGACTCTGGAGAGTTTTACTGCACAGCACAGAATGAGCTGGGAGAGAAGACATCTGACTCCACCTCTATTGATGTGAAATGTGAGTGAAATGGAACTGGTTCTCGATATCATGTGGGAACAAATATCCTAAATCTGTAAAATTTAGTCTTTTTTTAACAAGGGAAAGCTTTTGTAAGCTGTTTATGTCTGTTCAGCTCTGCTTTGTTTTATATTCACTGACACAGCATTTGGAGATAAAGTGTACTGCTTTTGGCAGAGGTTCCCAAACTTCATTCATTCATTTTCTAAACCGCTTATCCTCACAAAGGTCACGGGGGGGTGCTGGAGCCTATCCCAGCGCACATAGGGCAGAAGGCAGTGAAACACCCTGGACAGGTCGCCAGTCTGTCGCAGGGCAGACAGACAAACACTGACATCCACACACACACAATCACACCTAGGGGCAATTTAGCTTCTCCAATTCACCTGACCTGCATGTCTTTGGACGGTGGGAGGAAACCGCAGTGCCCGGCGGAAACCCACGCAGACACAGGGAGAACAAGCAAACTCCACACACAAAGGACCCTGGGTGGGAATCGAACCCAGGACCTTCTTACTGTGAGGCGACAGTGCTAACCACTGCACCACCGTGCCGCCCCGTTCCCGAACTTTTCAAACCAAATTTCCCAAGTACCACCCAAGTAGACTGTTATTCTGGGGCGGCGTGGCGCAGAAGGTGGAGCAGTTGTCTGGTAATCAGAGTTCCTGGTTTGAGCCCTAGCTCCTTCAGAGAGCATGTCAAAGTGTCCTTGAGCAAGACACTGAACCCCTAACTGCTCCCAAAAGGCGGTTTGGCACCTTCCATGGTAAACTCTGCCATCAGTGTGTGATTATATGTGTGAAAGGGCGAATATGAGGCAAAACATTGTAAAGCACTTTGAGGTGACAGTAGACCACCAGTGGTATGTGAACCACAGTTTGGGAATCACTGGCTTAAGGACACAATGTAAGGAAATGCAAAAGAAATGACTCATAGTTACATCATCTTTACTGCTGTTTACAGCTAGCCTGATTATTTACATTCAGTATGTGTCATTGCAAAAACACATCCTCACTTTAACATTCATTTCCAGATCCCTCTGCTGGAAAACACATGCAACATACGAATGCAGTCAGGGCGACTCTCCTCATCCTCATACCAATTGCTTTGTTTCTCCTGTATTTCTGCATCAGGTAACAGAATAAAAATCCATCACTTCTATTGAAAGATTCCTTTCATATTTGATGAGTTTTTGTAAATTGTAGATTTTTTTTGTTTTGTTTTCGGTTGATGAATTCAATCCAGGAAGAAGAAATCTCTCAACTCTGAGCTGAGCAACCCAGTACAGACTGTACAGGTGAGAGAGAGAGAGAGAGAGAGAGAGAGAGAGAGAGAGAGAGAGAGAGACTGTATATTTATATTTCCCTGTCTCATCTTGTGTGTCTTCTCTCAGTCAAACTCTGGTCCTGCGTATGCGAACGTCACTGCAGCGCAGACAGAAGCCACAGAGGAGCAGGAAGACCAGGTGTAAAGTCCACTCAGGTCGGAGCCTCATGAAAAACCAGGACAGACTCAAATGGAAATGACGTTTGCACTTTCAAAATGTAACTCCCTTTGATTTCTAATGATACTCTGTGCAGCCAGTGTGTGTTTTGTCAGATGTGAGGAGACACACAACCTTGAACGCAATTCTGATGCCTGAGTCATTTTAGCCTCTTGTTCTGCAATGCTTTTTCTACAACAAAGCCTACAGGGTCTTTTCTTTGCAAGTGTTATGCTTGCTTTACTTATTGCCTTTTAAAATGATTTAAAGTTGAGCTTGAAAACCTGAACTGTGGCTCTGTACAGCAGCACACTGAAGCAGAAGACAGGAACAGAACTGAAACATGGAAACATTGTGTTTTGGCTTTGCTGTAATAAATGTCAAATGTTACATTTTACAAATAAAGAGATTCAGATCTGGTTTCATTGTACATCATTAATTATGGAAAATGTGTTTAACATGAATAACATTGTAAAAGTAGTCTAAATATAGTGACGCCTCTTTGCTAAGTGATCTGACTTCCAGCACATTGCTTTCAGTCTGGGAAAAATCAAACTATGAGTGATCAGTTGGCCACGCTGATCATGACAAAAACTCTACACAAACTGCAAATTGTTATTTCATAGAAAAATTTAAAAAGTTTGCTCAGTATAGTGGTGAGGTAGTCAGTGCCATATTTATTGATATAAAAAAAAAAAAAACACACACCAACACGCTTCTAGTGTTGTCATTTACAAGTTATGTCAGAATGCCTGAACTTTGCATGGGAATTCAACAGTACGGATTACATATACATGACTTTCTTATTTGGAAAACTCTCACCGGATAACCAGCATAACACTAACTCATGACTCCTAATCGTCTGCTGGCGTTTCCTGTTCAGGTGGTGACAACAGGGCGCTGCTCTGGAGAGGACAGCAGCACCATACAGCTCGCAGATAAAAGTTTACTGTAGTTTGAAGTTTTCTTGACCAAACCAGCGCCAGCACAGGACAGAGAAAGGGCCACTTTGGACAGTATATCTTTTTTGGTCATTTGTTTCTTGGAAACAAGGACGTTCACTCTGACTTTCATGAATATTTAGGCTTGTCGTTCAGCCTACATTCATGGACACAAACACATTTTATCATTATTGTCTTTTATATATAAGCGATATAATCTTAGTGCCCTGCAGCAATCCTTCGGGGTTCATTTAGGACAATAATTGTTGAATGGGAATTGATCTGTGCTGCACGCTACCTTTGAGTTTTCGTATATAAATGCATGCCACATCTGCACCAGAGAGAGAGAGAGAGAGACAGAGAGAGAGAGAGAGAGGCTATTTGGAAAACAAGTTGAAATCTGCCAATTCCTTTTACACTTAATTTTCAATGCAAACCAACTTGTTCCATTTTTTTCTTGATCTAGTGTCATTTTTTATTACGGCAGGGCTACTCAACCCGCATGCGGCTCGTGCGTCATTTTTATGTGGCCCACCACTGTTATATAATAAAAAATATTATTATTCTATCTAATTATTGACTTTCAGTCTGTGGACAATTGATTTCTATCACTAACCACAAGAGGGCGATAATGCATAGGCTGACGTCATGAACCTGTTTTGACCTAGGCTACTGATCAGAAGTGGGTGTGCCTCACCTTATATAGCTGCATGTAGGCTAGAAGCCCACACCGGTCACGGTAGTGTCGGGAACACACACCACCTCGCGCCACCCAACACCCCGCCTCCCTCCACCCGAAACACCACCTTCCGCCACTTGACACCCCGCCTCTCGCCACCCACACTGCTTCCCGACACACCGGCTCTGTCCCAATTCAAAGGCTGTACGCTACCTAGGTCGTATTTGTAGGCTGCTTACGTCACAGCGGCGCGACAAGTGCTGTCCCAATTCAGTTTTACCGCGTGGGGTCCTGCAAATGCAGCCGACAGGTCCAGCCTATTTTTGACTAATTTGCAGGATACACCTTCACGATGCTTCGCGGCCGACATTACAGCCTACTTCCCAGGGTACCTTTCGGTCTAGTTGAATTTCTGGATCAGCCACCATTGCTGGAATTATGAAGCATGTTTTAGACCGTCTTAATGTTTATATCATGACGTTTTGATAAGTTTTCGTGCCTATATTTACCACCATAGATTCAGTTTAGGTGTTAACTGTATCCGAACAACGGATGTAAATGCAAGTTTAGTTAGATGAGTTAGATGGGCATTTTGCATGATGTTTCCATAGCAACCATCAGCGCATCAGGTACGTTACAATGTAGCCATGTGTACAATTACTTTAATTGGCATAGTCTGTTGCAATTTTTGAGGTGTAACAATTATCTTAATTTTCTGCATCTTCACAAAGACCAAATAAAATAAAATACATAAAACTACAGAATCAATGTTGAGAGCGTTGAAGCTGCTTATCGTTTTGTTTCATGCACAGGTGTTCACTGACACACCTCCGAAACCTAGTTCGGCATTTTATGCTTCATCACTCGAATGCGCTTCGGGAAGCCTCGATAATAATGACGTAGGAATCCTCCGCAGGCTACACCGTCCCAATTCACTAAACTTTTAGTTCCGGTAAACTTGATATCGGCACCTACGTCAGGGCACCGTAGGCTGCAACCTAGTAGTCATCTAGCCCTTTGATTGAGACAGACCCATCGCCTCCCGCCTCCCGGTGGGCCCACCAGGAGGCGGTGTACCTCAGCTATGGTCGCCGTGCATTGCGTAGCCTATCCATCTTACGACAAAGTATAACCAGGGCTTTAGTGTTTGATGTTACAGTGCGATGAAAGGAGGACTCAAGCATGGCCAGTTCCAAAGCGAAAAGGAAGATAGAAGTGTCACATATCACTGTTCACATTTTGTGAATGAAGCCTGTTTATTTTATAATGTTCCAAGGGAGTGTGATATTTCAGTATTACAGGGCTTTCACATAGCGCACACAGAGCGCAGACCTCGGCGGGTGCAGCCATTCATTGTGTACGTGATCGCGGGGCGCAAGGGCACATCGGTCTGCTGAGCACAGCGCCACGCTCGCGCCGGTGCCCATACACACCGCGCCCAAGTTGAAAATGTTTTAACTTGAGCGCAGCACCCTGTGACGTCACCTCGGCGCGTCCAATAGGAGAGAATATTGGAATCAGAAAAAAATCTTGCGGATTTTGGCAGAATTGAAAAAAGAAAAAAGAAAAAAACAATGGAGGAAAGCATTATTATGGCTGTCTCTCTGTGTGCAGAGCTGTGGGACACCAGACTACAGTCCTATAGTGATCTCATTAAAAATCTCAATCATGGAGAGAGATATCCAACAATTTGGGAATACCAGATGTGTTTAAAAACTGCCAGAGATATATGATGTTTTTGCTTTCTACAATAGGCAAGATTCTTTTTTTTTTCTTTTTTTCTGCAAGCAAAGACCAATACTGTTGTAAACTAAAGCAATCAGAGATTTGGAGTGGGAACCTTTCATTTATTTATTTATTTTTTTATTCATGTCACATTGTGCTGAACAACAGTCTACAGACTCCACACATTTAATTACACACGGCTACAGGCCACATGCATGAGCTGTTTATGAAGAAACTATTGTGAGCAGTTCATGAAACATGTATAGTAGACTATCTGAATGAAAAACATGAACAGTCCGACAAACACAAAGCGTCCCATGGACCAGCTCTACTAGACAACTGCAGTCTAATATAAAACAATAATGGTCCAATCAAAACGAGAACATGACCATCATTTTATCATATATTACAATAGCAAGTATAGCTGATACTAATTCCACGCTATGGTAAAAGGTAGTATTATTGTTGTTGGCACTATAGAATTTGCAAAGTGGTTGTATTGTTGTTGTACATGCCTGTGACCAGGAGGTGGCACAATAACAGATGTGACATGTACATCAAATCTGCACATGTATTTAAGTAATTACAAATAATTTTGAAATTTATTCAACTATGTTTGATTTTCCCTGAGATATACTTGAGTTATATACTTGGCTATACTTGGATTATGTAAATATGATTCAATAATCAGGCCTAAACACTTAAAATGGTTGACATCGTCTACCTTTTCTCCTTTGACCAAGCTCTCAGGATCAGGAGTGTTGACTTGCTTCATGGAGAAAAACACAGCGACAGTCTTGGACACATTTGAAGACAGACACGAGTTGGACAGCCAGTCAGCTGTTTTCTCCACAGTTCTTGTGAGTTGTAAAGCTGCTTGATGTTTTGATTTTAATCAACATATATGACCGTGTCATCTGCATACATTTGCATGTGGACATCAGCACAGGTGATTGACAAATCATTGATATAAATGCTGAACTGCAGAAGTCCTAAAATGGATCCTTGAGGGACCCCGACAGTGCAATCTAGAAAGTAAGACTGATGACCATTTATTCCAGTGCAATGTTGTCTGTTACCTAAACAGGATGACATCCAGTTCATTGTGCTGTCACATATATTATGTTGAGATAGTTTTAATATGACAACCTCATGATTCACTGTATTGAATGCCTTTTTTAAATCAATAAAGATGGCAAAAGCTACAGCCTACTTTTTATTTTGTTCAATAAAATAACAGACTACAAAGTTATTCATGTTCAATAACATATTTTCCACAGTTAATGATGTATAATGAAACCAGTTCTGAATCTTTTTATTTGTATGACGTAACATTTAACATTTATTAAAGCAAAAAGCCCAAACACAAAGTTACCATGTTTCAGTTCTGTTCCTGTCTTCTGCTTCAGTGTGCTGCTGTACAGAGCCACAGGTCAGGTTTTCAAGCTCAACTTCAAATCATTTTAAGAGGCAATAAGTGAAGCAGCTATAACTCTTGAAAAGAAAAGACCCTGTAGGCTTTGTTGAACAAAAAGCATTGCAGAACAAGAGGCTAAAATGACTCAGGGCATCAGAGTTGCGTTCAAGGTTGTGTGTCTCCTGACATCTGACAAAACACACACTGGCTGCACAGAGTATCATTAGAAATCAAGGTGAATTCCAGTTTGAAAGTGTAAATGTCATTTTCATTTGAGACTGTCCTGGTTTTTCATGAGGCTCCGACCTGAGTGGACTTTACACCTGGTCTTCCTGCTCCTCTGTGGCTTCTGTCTGTGCTGCAGCGACGCTCTCATACACAGGGTCAGAGTCTGACTGATGGGAGAGATGACACACAAGATGAGACAGGAAAATACTCTCTCTCTCTCTCTCTCTCTCTCTCTCTCTCTCTCTCTCACCTGCACAGTTTGTACTGGGTCACTCTGCTCAGAGTTGAGAGATTTCTTCTTCCTGGATTGAATTCATCAACCAAAAACAAAAAATCAGCAATGTACAATTCATGAAAACTCATCAAATACGAAAGGAATCTTTTAATAGAAGTGATGGATTTTTATTCTGTTACCTGATGCAGAAATATAGGAGAAACAGCGCGATTGGCATCAGGATGTGGAGAGTCGCCCTGGCTGCATTCGTATGTTGCATGTGTTTTCCAGCAGAGGAATCTGGAAATTCAGGTTAAAATGAGGATGTGTTTTTGCATTAAGACATTCTGGATGTAAATAATCAGGCTAGTTGTAAACAGCTGTGAAGATGATGTCACTAGATGTTTGACGTTTCTCATCTCCAGGACAGCTGGGGAGACCTTGGAGTTAAAACTCAATAAGTAACTCACTCCTGTCCCTCAGTTACTGTAAGTGGGTCCTTAAGCAATGCTCTTTATCTTCAAGTGCTGTAGTGAATATAAAATACGGCAGACCTCACAAAAACTTTCCCTGATTAATAAAAACTAAAGGTGACAGATTTACGATAATTGTGCCCACATGATATCGAGAACCAGTTCCATTTCACTCACATTTGACATCAATAGAGGTGGAGTTAGATGTCTTCTCGCCCAGCTCATTCTGCGCTGTGCAGTAAAACTCTCCAGAGTCAGAGGACTGGATGGAAACAAAGTCCAGCTGTGGTCCTGTCCTGAAAGGTTCCTGGTCTGGATTTCCATTCTTCTTGTACCAGGTATAAGTAGCTGCTGGGTTAGCATCACTGCTGCAGGTCAGATTCACTGAACTGCCCTCCACTATTTCACCAGAGGGACTCATCGATACTGAGGGAACCTTCGGAGCATCTGGAAAATAAGTTTAAAGTGAGAATGTGTTTTCTGCTATGGCACATACTGGATTTAAATGATCAGATTAGTAGTCAATGGGGTGGCGTGACAACAAGTCTGATGGTTCCAATCCTCACAACAGCTGAGAAAATCTGAGTGACAAAAGTGACCTAGTAAACATTCAATTTCCACCTCAAAAGCTACCTTCAATGTCCCCTTAAGCAAGGCACTATATCTCCTGCAGTGGAGCTTCTCACTCAACTACAGTAGCAGACTGAATGTGAAGCAAGGCAAAGCTGAAAAATTATACACTCAACAAAACCTTCACCTTGTTAATAATGGGTAAAAAAAAATGATGATTACTTTGAACTAATTGTATATAACTCACATTTGACATCAATAGAGGTGGAGTCAGATGTCTTCTCGCCCAGCTCATTCTGCACTGTGCAGTAAAACTCTCCAGAGTCAGAGGACTGGATGGAAACAAAGTCCAGCTGTGGTCCTGTCCTGAAAGGTTCCTGGTCTGGATTTCCATTCTTCTTGTACCAGGTATAATTAGCTGCTGGGTTAGCATCACTGCTGCAGGTCAGATTCACTGAACTGCCCTCCACTATTTTACCAGAGGGACTCACCGACACTGAGGGAACCTTCGGAGCATCTGGAAAATAAGGCTAAAGTGAGGATGTGTTTTTACAATGGCATAAACTGGATATAAATGATCAGACTAGTTGTAAAGATCCTTGAAGATGATGTCACTAGATGTTTGATGTTTCTAATCCTCAGTCCAGCTGGGGAAACCTTGGTGTAAAAATTCAATAAGTCACACTCTCCTGTCTCTCAGTTACTAATGTCAGTATGTTTTTAATGCCGTGTACTTTACCTCCAAAAGTTGTGTGTGAATATAAAACAAGGGAGAGCTGAAACAAACATGTAAACCTTATGAAACCTTTCCCTGGTTAATAAAAACTAAAGTCGAAAGATTTAGGATATTTGTTCCCACATGATATCGAGAACCAGTTCCATTTCACTGACGTTTGACATCAATAGAGGTGGAGTCAGATGTCTTCTCCCCCAGCTCATTCTGTGCTGTGCAGTAAAACTCTCCAGAGTCAAAGGACTGGATGGAAACAAAGTCCAGCTGTGGTCCCGTCCTGAAAGGTTCCTGGTCTGGATTTCCATTCTTCTTGTACCAGGTATAAGTAGCTGCTGGGTTAGCATCACTGCTGCAGGTCAGATTCACTGAACTGCTCTCCACTATTTCACCAGAGGGACTCATCGATACTGAGGGAACCTTCGGAGCATCTGGAAAATAAGTTTAAAGTGAGAATGTGTTTTTGCAATGGCACATACTGGATTTAAATGATCAGATTAGTAGTAAATGGGGTGGCGTGACTACAAGTCTGATGGTTCCAAACCTCACAACAGCTGAGAAAATCTGAATGACAAAAGTGATCTAGTAAACACTCAACGTCTACCTCAACATCTACCTTCAATGTCCCCTTAAGCAAGGCACTTCTCTCCTGCACTATCTGCTGTGGAGCTGCTCACTCAACTACAGTAGCAGACTGAATGTGAAGTAAGGCAGAGCTGAAAAAAATACATACTCAGAAAACCTTCACATTGTTAATAAAGGGTAAAAAAAAAAAAAAGATGATTACTTTGAACTAATTATATATCACTCACATTTGACATCAATGGAGGTGGAGTCAGATGTCTTCTCTCCCCGCTCATTCTGCGCTGTGCAGTAAAACTCTCCAGAGTCAGAGGACTGGATGGAAACAAAGTCCAGCTGTGGTCCTGTCCTGAAAGGTTCCTGGTCTGGATTTCCATTCTTCTTGTACCAGGTATAAGTAGCTGCTGGGTTAGCATCACTGTTGCAGGTCAGATTCACTGAACTGCCCTCCACTATATTACCAGAGGAACTCACCGACACTGAGGGAACCTTTGGAGAATCTGGAGGACATCATGTTAACATACATTATATTAAAGAAGAAGGATGTGTTTTATCATGGAACAATTAAAACAGCTGTGAGATGGCAGCATCTGAAAGGTTAGAGAAGCAGGCCTCTGAATGAAGCCGATAGTCATGTTGATTAATTGTAAAAGCTGAATAACTGACAGTAATAAGAGATAAAGGTGTCAGTGGAAAACTCTGACATGCTGCTATGTTACCATGATAGTGACATGTGGTGGAATAAACTCACACACTGAAGGAGAGCGAAAACCCTCATGTCCTTTTAGAGCACAAGAATAGCTGTCATCAGGATATATTTTGACTGTGTAATGAGAAGAAGTTCCTTCCATAGTTTTCACTTCATTCTTGTACCAGACATAGAAAGGACGAGCAGCTTGGCTGCAAATGCTGCGACACTTCAGCTCTGCCTCTGTATAACTCTGGTAGATCGAAGATCTGATCACCTCCACCTGGAGATCTGGATATATGAACATATAACAGAAATGTCGCAAGTCACAAAATACTCAAATACACAAGTATCAAATAAATAAAGAGATAAATAAAAAACAATTCCCATATGTTAAATATTGTGAGGCATTAAGTAAATTAATTGATGGTTGATATAAATTCAGTCTGAATAGGTGAGTTTCGAAACCTTTTTATAATATCTTTAAACTTGACATTATTCCACCATAAACATTCAGTACTATTCACCACATTTGCTTGCCATGAGGTAGATTAAATTTGACTGTAATGTATCAGTTTGTGTTCAGCAGTACCTGTGACAGTCAGAGTTGTACCAGGTAAACTGCTCCTCCATTCAAAGTTGTGTGTTTTGAATTTGAAGCGATACTCGGCTGAATCGCTCTCTCTCAGCTCAGTGATTCTCAGAGTGGAGCGTCCTCTCTCTTCAATCAGCTGGACACGACCTGCAAACTCTGAGTCCCCACTGAGGTCCTCAGGTTGTGAGGAATTTTGCCATCGATCACTACGTTTGAGACTGAACCAGAATTTTGATCCAACATCATTTTCAAAACTGTTGTATGAACAAGAAATGTCCACTGATGAGCCCTTCACAGCACAGATGCTTCTGTCAGTGTAAGTCACTCTGTTGCAGGTTTGACCGTGGACACCTGAAAGATGAGACAGGTTTTAAACAGCAGCAGTTAGAAGTGTATCATTTCCTGCAGTCATACAAAGACGGAAATTATCGCACTTAAATATGTTTGAAAACTTAAATGTAATTTTTAGGGTTTTTGTTCTTGTTACCTCTTCGCTACAGAAATTTGCTGTTGAAATTATGAAATTATTTAAATTCTGAATTATTAACAGAGGTTATGGGAAGTCACTGAAAAAACATTATTTGTTATTTGTCTGGTATTCAATGGCCTTGTCCAGACAGCAGCAGTATCAAAATCCTGTGCAAACTGGGCTTTTATCTGATAATATTCTGTCTGAATGTCCGACTATTTTCTCATTTAATTTGGATGTTCTGGGGTCAGTTAATCCTGTCTGATTCATCACTATTTGCTGGAACAAAAAGGGATTTCCAGGGATTCAGGGAATTCCCTGAGGAAGGCTATCTGCTAAAACATGTTCATTTTAACAACAAGGTGTGTTCATGCGTTTTGCAAGTGTCATGGGAATCCTTTTGTTCCTTGTCCTACTTGTCCTTACACGTTGAAGTTGTTGTCAGACCATCTACTTGTCATCACTATTTGCTCCCAGAGTTGTACTGCTTAATATTTCACTGAAGAATTAGAGAAAAGCAGCCAACATGCGTAAAATCTAATGGAGTGGTGGGTTGCTTTACAGGCTATCCTCCCCATTTTTTTTTTTTTTTTGAGTCAGCAGCCATCTCTGAAATACATGTTGTCCTGGTGCAGGACATAAGGTAAATGTTCCACCAGTGTTATGTTTGTGATAATCTGTGGAGTGAACTCACATAATGGAGGAGAGTGGAAATCCTCATATTCTTTTACAGCACAGGAATAGCTGTCTGCGGAAACAAAGCGGTCTCGAAAAGAAATTCGTTCTCTAAGTTTTACTCCATTCTTGTACCAGATGAAGGAGGATGGATGGCCAGGTAGATGGCAAACTATGTGGCACTTGAGCTCTGCCCAGGTAGAATGCGGGTATTGTTGTGATACGGTCACCTGCACCCGGAAAGCTGGATCTGTGAAGACAATCATGTAGAGTCAAAATAAAAGTAACACATTCCTTAAATACTGGAGACTGTTCAATCAATTGATAATTAAAAATCTGAATGGGGTAGTACTCAATTTTATGATGATAATGATGATGATGACTGTATAATAACGATCCATTGTAGTTTGTTTAAACTTACGACACTGTGCTAAGTTTCAGTTTGTGTTCAGCAGTACCTGTGACAGTCAGAGTTGTACCAGGTAAACTGCTTCCCCATTCAACGTTCGATGTTTTGAATTTGAAGCGATACTCGGTTGAATCGCTCTCTCTCAGCTCAGTGATTCTCAGAGTGCAGCGTCCTCTCTCTTCAAACAGCTGGACACGACCTGCAAACTCTGAGTCCCCACTGAGGTCCTCAGGTTGTGAGGGATCCCGCCATCGATCACTACGTTTGAAACTGAACCAGAATTTTGATCTAACATCATTTTCATAACTGTTGTATGAACAAGAAATGTTCACTGATGAGCCCTTCACAGCACAGATGCTTCTGTCAGTGTAAGTCACTCTGTTGCAGGTTTGACCGCGGACACCTGAAAGATGAGACAGGTTTTAAACAGCAGTAGTTAGAAGTGCATCATTTCCTGCAGTAATCCAGAGCAGCTTGTATGGAAAACTGACAGCAGTAGTGATGTTGTGTAGCTGGATGGTTGGAGAATAGCTCACTAACACACACAGGGTGAAGGGGGTTTGATTTTTACTGAGGCCATCCATATTAAACACATGCAGTCCTGGTCCAGAACACAACCCTTAAACAGGCAGGAGTATTAACATGTATATAGTTTTAACATGTCTTTCTGTTTGACACTAACACACGTTTTTCCTTTGTTCAGACAAAAAATACAAGATAGAGCTGTTCATACCTGCTTGACAGTTTCGACTGTGGCTCCAGTCTTCCTCGGAAGCATCATCTGACGTGATGCTGACGTGTCATTTATCAGCTGATTGGCCAGACAGACCTGTCAGGGGCTGAACAGCTCTATCTTGTATTTTTTGTCTGAACAAAGGAAAAACTTGTGTATATGTCAATGAGAGACAAAATGAACTTAATCAATTTGTTTGACACTAAATTTTAAATACTACACACTGGTCAACTTTCTACCTCTAATCTGGCAACGTATCTCAGAGGACACATACATTTTAAAAGTTGCTTAATAACACCATGAACACTGTCAGACTGTTTTTTCCTCATTTATATTGGTGTTTCATTGAAAATAACTATGATTCATATATAATTACTTATCACATGGTCAGCATGTGGTAAGTGGCAGTGATGATGATTTGTGTTCAGACTGATGAAGCAATGACAGATAACCTGAACTGAGGAATGTGACCTAGATACTAGAGCCAGACAAGACTTTTGATAAATGATACCTTGATTGGATGAAAACCTTCAAAACCTTCCCCTACAATATGCTAAAGAGTTTGTATGTCCTGGTGCACGTTGCCTGTTTTAGGGCTAACTAAAAGCTTCCACCAGATGGCGCTATTTTACTGACACACTGTGGAGAAAACTCACACACTGAAGGAGAGTGGAAATCCTCATGTCCTTGTAAAGTGCAGGAATAGCTGTCATCAGGATTAAAGTTATCTGCATAGGAAGGAGAAGCTCCTTCCTTAAATTTCTGTCCATTCTTGTACCAGACGTAAGAAGGACGAGCAGATAGAGAACAGCTGCTGAGACACTTCAGCTCTGCCTGGGAAGAAGACGAGTTTGGAGTCACCTCTATCTGGACACCTGGGTTCATGAACATGGAACAGAAATGTCATTGGTCACTAAATTTTCAAACACACACACACACACACACACACACAAACACAATCACAGCCGTAGCGTAGATGCTGGCATTATGTAGAACTGAATTAAAAGGTCATCTGATGAAAATGTTACCTGTCACAGTTAAAGAGACTCCAGGTTCACCAGTGTATCTCCATCCTTGTCGGTTTGTTATGAACCTGAACTTGTACACAGCTGAGTCACTCTCTCTCAGGTCACTGATTCTCAGTCTGCTGTGCGGCTTATAACTGCTATAATACTGATCAATACCCTGATACTCCACACGACCTTCATACTCTGAGTCTGATCTCAGACCTACAGGTTCTTCACCCTTAACCTTAGTAAACCACAGTGCTTGTCCAACTCTGCTAACACCTTCTTCTTCACTGTATGGGTATGTGTAGGTGCACTGCATTTCCACTGTTGATCCTTTTAAGGCACAGATCTCAGTAGGAGTGTAAGTGGCTGCCTCACCATCCTGTTCCTGCACCACTGTAACACAGAGCACATCAGAAACCACAATCAGATTCATAAAAACATCAGAGGACAGACTTTCATTCGATTCAGGATATGAAGTTTGGACCACACTTAATTTTGACAGCCAGTTGTCATTTAGTTTTAAAAATAGTCTTTTGACTAAAATGAATCTTAGTTTTAATCACATTTTAGTCAGTTGGATTTTGTTTTTTGTTGACAAAACTTCAGTGCTTTTAATCAATAACAACAAAAGTGTTAATCTTATGCCACTGAAACATTTAAAAACAGTTCTTCATTACATTAATGTTTTTAGTGACCTTTACACATATTGATCTACATCACTCATTATAGTTTCATGTATTTTGTATCCAGCTTTTCTTTTTATGCTGTATTTGATTTTAAATGTTACGTTTGCCCAAATGTCTGTTCCCTTCCAGACTGAGTTCAGGAGCTGTGTTTTAATTTTCTCTCTTCTTCTGACATGTTTGTCTCTTTTTTATTTCTTGAAACTAAAACACGTCATTATATTTAGTCATCATTTCATCATCATTGTTGCGAACATAATCTCATTTTTTGTTTAGTTTTGGTGATAAATACTTTCAGTCATAGTCTTAAAATGAACACCGGCATTTTATTGTTTTGCAAAATCACTTGAGGACTCATATGATCTCAGCTCCACTGGAAGTCAAAGTGAGACAAAGAGCATCTTGACACCAAGACGATCTTGAGAAAAGGGAAGCTGGACGAGCTTCAGACTGCTCAGAATGACAAGTGCTGATCTGCTGCAGCAGTTCCTCATTCTGTGTCGACCTCACTGCAGCTTGATAATCTAATTATTTGTCTATTCTACAGTATTATTCTGAGGACACAGGAGTATTTGCTGCTGCTGGGTGCTGTGGCTTTGGCTCTAATTCCTTTTCTATTGAAGGCAGGGAGAGTTAAAAATCTATTTCGATTTTCCTGTTGCTCTCTCTTCTCCTTGTGGTGGAGCAGTGCAGCAGCGATACTTCACTGTTGTAAACATGTTAAATGACAAACCTTGGGCCAATCAGTGTTACTTTTATTTTGCCAATGCCACATAAGAGAAGTAGTTTTACTGAACAGACTTAATGGTAGAACATCAATTATGAGAAGGGCAACATGCAGGACATAAAATACTGAGTGTATTTTATTTTGGTGACTGATAAACTGCAGAGAGAAGCTGATGACTGAGGTGTGAAAAACTATTTCAACCAGCCACACAACATGGAGATGACTCTAATGTTCATCAGTATCATCTATACATGGACATGGCACACTGATGTGAGAACATCATGAGGCTCCATAAATTCTTGGGATCAATTTATTGTCAGTTCATCCAATTCACAATGAAAATCAAACCTGCAGTTCACTTCTACAACAGAGGAAACTCCATTCTTGTTAAGATGAAAGAGCTGATTGAACGGACTGTGAACTGATCCCAGACCTGCTCCACACATCACAGCCACAGTGATATGAACGTCTCCTAAACAGAGATTACAAACATCTTTCTCTCCTGAAAAGTCTTTTCAGAGGAACAAAGCTGTGCTGGATGGTGGAGACATGAGATGACACTTTTGTGGACGACAGCACCCAGCTGCAGACTGGAAGATGAAGCCCCTGGCTGCACAAGCCTCTGCTGAGACGGAGGTGAGACAGGTGGAAACTGCTCTGTTATGAATACCACTAGAGTTCTGGGTGAGACGTACCGTCATTGTTAAGGTCACGTGACAGCCGCCTCACTAACAGTGTGTAGTCAAACTAAGGAAATTAGAACAAAAAAAATTGATATACTGATAAAAAGTCATAATCCCAGATCCTGAACTGTGTAGTTATGGTTGTTCAGTATTTTTGCCTTTTGCCTGCATGAATTTTAGGGAAAGCATTCATGTTGCCTAGAACATGAAATCTGTCCAATTTGGTGAGACCATGACTTTCCTTTTTTCACTTTAAGCAGGCCCAAGAGGGCTTCTTCCTCTGAAACTCTTGCATTTTGATGAATAACCATGAGATGATTTTAAAATTGTTGGAAACAGCCTTGACATTTACAGTGATTTCTTTTTCAGTGCTGCATTAAACTAAAGATTACGCAAGTTGATTAGAGCACCATCAAAATATCAAAGATGTCAAAGTAAACTTACAATACCTGGCACAAAAAGAAGAAAAACAACAAATCCACTTGCTGCTGCGGTGAAACTCATGGCTGGTCCTCTCCTCTCTCTGTCGGGGCTTCAGAGACGTTAAAACACATCAGCGGGTAGAAAACATACAGAACATTCGAAGTCTGTCCGTCATGTCACCTTTCTAATCGATGTTGAGTCTCAAAGTTGAACTGTACAACAACATGAAAGGTGTAAAGAACAACGCCTTGAAGGGGAGGAGGATATGGTCTTGAGAGGGAAGTTTCTTGTGTGACACTTTTGCAGGCAACAAACAGAGACACAAAACTTCCTTCCTCTTCACATCTATAAACAACACAACTTTCTAGTAAACGCCCAAGTTTAAAGGAAAAGATTAAAGTTTAAGAGTTGTTAGAGACAAAAAGAGAGAGCCCTGCTGCCCTGTAGCACCCACACAGAGTTTCACACAGCCACTTCTCACTCCTCCTCCCATCAGTTAGTTAATGATTATTATGGCATTTTCTAATGGTAATAATATCTACAATGACCCTTAAATAACATATAAATTAATACCTTAGCATGAACAGCATTAGCACATGATTCTTAGACACATTACTTAACAGTTAGTTAACTGTTACTTAATGTTTATTACCTGTTACTTAATATTTATTACGGCATTAACTAATGTTAATTGTTGTACTCTTATTCTTACTCTTTGTAAAGTGTTACCACTTACACTCCTACTGAGATCTGTGCCTTAAAAGGATCAACGGTGGAAATGCAGTGTACCCATGCATACCCAGACAGTGGAAATGACTGTGTTACCAGAGTTGAACAAGCACTGTGGTTTACTAAGGTGGAGCATAAAGAACCTGTGGATCTGAGATCAGACTCAGAGTATGAAGGTCGTGTTGAGTATTATGATGATCACATGATCATAGCAGTAACATACAGTCCCTCAAACTGAGAATCAGCAATCTGAGAGAGAGAGACTCGGTGTGTACAAGTTCAGCCTCATAACAAACCAATCAGGAGGGAAAACGACCGCTTCACCTGGAGTCTCTAACTGTCACAGGTAACTTTTGAATTGGATGACTTTTTAATTAAAGCATTTTTTCTTTAGCATCTTAAAATGTGTGTTTGTGTGTGTATGTGTGACATTTCTGTTCAGTGTTGACAGATCCAGACCTTCAGGTTCAGGCGATCAGATCAATCCACCAGCTGGTCGTCCCTCCTACATCTGGTACAAGAATGGACAGAAAATGAAGGAAGAAACTTCTTTCTATGCAGATTTTTTTAATTATTAGGACAGCTATTCTTGTGAAACAACATGTGCCTCTCTTCATGCTGCTTGGCCAAAGCTGATCTGGAAGCAGCTTCAGGCTTTGCAGAGGAGGCATTAACATCCACGTTGCTCTGAGAGAAACCAATCGGATGCTCCCCCGACCTCCAGGTGCTGGTGTGCCTGCTCGCTCCACATGGAGGCTGCAGCCGATTCCTTTGCTCTATGAGGACGCGAAGATTTCTGCTCTCCCTCAGTGTGTAAGGCTACTCCACAGTGTAATAAGTGACATAACGCCACCTGGTGGAAGCTTTTACCTAATGCACTGTAACAGGACAGCACGTATTCAATGTGTGTTAGGTATTCAGCCCCTAGATATTTTCCCTAACATTTACCATCACACAGTTAGTTATTCAACCTTTGCACTTCATCAAAATGATTTTCAGGCTTGTGTCTCACTCCTCAACAGGAGAACATCATCACAGTAGGGGTGAAGAATCAGACAGTGAAGTTCATTCAGATGGCAGCTCAGTTGTAAGCGGATCACTAACTCCAGCATACCCTGCACCATTTCACTTGTGTGTACAGTCGCTACACAACATGTGGAAAGCAGTGTGTGTTCCAGCTACAGGTGAACAGCCCACTGCACATCATGGTGTGATGTCTACCTACTACACACTGACACAAGCATAACCTCCAACCATCTCATCTATCATAATAGTATCTGCTACCACAGTGCAACAGCCTGTTACTTCTAGTTTGGTGCCAACATCCTTTCCAGCACCTAGAGATCTTAAATATTCAGCAACCCAACCTGCCACCTTTGTGCCTCAACAGTCCACCTACTGGCCTCCATCTATTTGTTCCATAAACCCGGTTGTTCTCAGTAACATCTCCTCCTACATCTTTATTCTCACTACCTGGATCCTCAATGCTGCACACCCAAAACGCACCTTTTCCTCCAATGTACTATCAAGCTCCCTAAGGGATAATGCTATCTGTGCCTATCCCAGCTAAAATAACATTGTCACAGCCAGCATGTCAGCTATTTAACCCAAATGTAGTTCAGCCAGCGTACCAGCTATAGCTACAAGCTCCAACTCTAGAGCCACAGCTCCAATGACAGTCAGTCAGCCCATTTATCAGCCCAATTATGATAGCCCCCAGCCAACATATCAGCTGTCTCCAGTGTGAGCATATCAATCACTAACCAATTCCACCTGTTCAGTTAAGTTATCAACCAGCCCCAGCACTATGGCCTTCACACACCCCCATTATTGGCCTCCTAGCACCTCAGACTGTTCCAGGGATGATACCATCTCTACCACCTCCCCGCCCATTCTCTGCTCAATGACATCTGCCATGTCATTGCTTACCTTACTGACTCTTCTGTAGATTTCTGTGTCTCCTTCCAAATACAGTCTGGGGAGAGGCACCTCAAAAAAGGAGCTTTCACTGCCCAGTGCATGGCTTTGGCATTCATGCAAAAGTTCAGACCCGTGTTCAAGGGAGGGCTTTAGGGGGCTCCCCTGAATGAAAAGCTTTTTTTTTTTTTTTTTTTTTTGACACCATTCGTTGTACTACTGAATATTTTTTTCTCTCTCAGTCTTTAAGTTAAATCTCCATCATATTAAATCTCTGTGATGACTCCCAGGCTATTCTGCATCTTATTGGCTTACCTGATATTACTTTAACCAATCGAACTCCTCTTGCCTAAAACTTGACCAATCCCAACCAAGGAACACACCGTTCATGTTCGCGCGAGGCAGATGTTTTATTTCAGCTGGGGGTGTGTCACTCCAATTTAACTTCAGCTCCAATTAATGTGGCTAAGCAGCAGAAGTAATGACAGTAAGCAGTCACATTAAGGCTGAACAGAGTTATATAATTTCAACCCCACCTTACAGGGGCTTTTGCTAATCACCTTTTCAGGCTGTTTTCAATTTACCTCTGAAATAAAGACGACAGTTTTCACAGATGTGTTGATTTATTAAATGTTCATTTCAATGTACAGATGCAAACAAATTGACAAATTAATTAAATCAATGGCCTATGAAACTCACAAGAAAACTCATAATAACGATTAATAGGCTTATTAATAACTGATAACATTAACACATTAATAACAAGAACAAAGTTACAGCTGCACATTTCTGTGGAAAATCTTACAGGTACTGTCGGTGGTGCTGAATCTGCCTCAGTAGGGACTTTCCGTGGTGCTGACTCTGCCTCAGCGGGTACTGTCCGTGGTGCTGAATTTGCTGAGGCGGGCACTGTCCGTGGTGCTGACTCCGCTTCAGCAGGCATTGTCTCTGGTGCTGAATTTGCTTAGGCTGGTACTGTCCATGGTGCTGAACCTGCCTCAGCAGGTACTGTCCGTATTGCTGAATTTGTTGTGGCGGGTACTGTCCATGGTGCTGAATCTGCCTCAGCAGGTCCTGTCTGTGCTGCTGACTCCGCTGAGAAATTAAGCTCCATAAAATTCACGGAGGATCTTGTTTAGCTCTTCTTTACTTACAGTTGAAAAAAATCTGTTTTTTTCACGGTGTTTTTGCAGTGGTCCCTCGTTTATCGCGGGGGTTACGTTCTAAAAAATAACCAGCAATAGGCGAAATCCGCGAAGTAGTCAGCTTTATTTTTTACAATTATTATAGATGTTTTAAGGCTGTAAAACCCCTCACTACACACTTTATACACTTTTCTCAGACAGGCATTATCATTTTCTCACTTTTCTCTCTTGTTTAAACTCTCAAAGTTCAAACCTTCGTAGAAAAATAAGTCCAGTATTATAGAATGAACGCATTCTGTACTGTACAGGAGACACGGCAAGGAGGAGATTGATTGACAATGGTCTACAGTCCCTTAGCCAATCAGGACGCAGAACACAATGCGCGACTCTCCCTTAGCCAATCAGGACGCAGAACACAATGCGCTGTTTAAAAAAAAAAAAAAAAAAAAAACGCATGCAAAATTGCACTAAAAAAAAATCCGCGAAACTGCGAGGCCGCGAAAGGTGAACCGCGCTATAGCGAGGGACAGCTTGACAGCCCAAGAGGTTGACCGGGCCGTACTGCCTTAATTTCCTGACCTCTCCAGCTGATCCAGCTCTTCACTTGTCACTCTCGCGTATCTCTCCTTTTTCTCTTCTGTCTTGTCTTCCTCATCAGCCATCTATCCAAACTTAGGTCGCCAAATAAATAAAAATTGACAACAAAACGGTCCATTATGCAGGCTAACAAAGTTGACAGCGGCTTTTGATGCGGGTTTCAGTGAAACATTTCGTGTTGCCATGGAAACCACACAGACTCGGGCAATAAGATAAAGGCCGAGTGATATTTTCAGTGATGAGGTATTTTTCATTTGAGCACGGCTAGGATTTTAAGCACATTCTAAACGTCTGATTGACCAATGAGATTGCTCGGTCGGATCTACGTGTTGTATAATAGATATTTCATATGCATGCCCTATGCCCTATAATTTGAGCTCTGCTTCGTTAATTGACTCTTGGCCATGCCAAGGACCCCACCGCACGTTACTCTGTCTGTCTGTCTGTCTGTCTGTCTGCCTGTCTATCTATCTATCTGTCCAGACAGACAGGCAGACAGAGAGACACAGACAGACAGACAGAGACACACACACACACACACAGACAGATAAATAGACAGACAGACAGATAGATAGACAGTCAGGTAGATAGACAGACAGACAGACAGACAGACAGACAGACAGACAGACAGGCAGGCAGGCAGACAGAAACTAGTTCTGAATCTCTTTATTTGTATAATGTAACATTTAACATTTATTACAGCAAAAAGCCCAAACACAATGTTTCCATGTTTCAGTTCTGTTCCTGTCTTCTGCTTCAGTGTGCTGCTGTACAGAGCCACAGGTCAGGTTTTCAAGCTCAACTTTAAATCATTTAAAAAGGCAGTAAGTAAAGCAACTATAACTCTTACAAAGATAGGTCCCTGTGGGCTTTGTTGAACAAAAAGCGTTGCAGGACAAGAGGCTAAAATGACTCGGGGCATCAGAGTTGCGTTCAAGGTTGTGTGTCTCCTGACATCTGACAAAACACACCCTGACTGCACAGAGTATAATTAGAAATCAAGGGGAGTTACATTTTGAAAGTGTAAACATCATTTTAATTTGAGTCTGTCCTGGTTTTTCATGAGGCTCTGACCTGAGTGGACTTTACACCTGGTCTTCCTGCTCCTCTGTGGCTTCTGTTTGTGCTGCAGTGACGCTCTGATACACAGGATCAGAGTCTGACTGATGGGAGAGAAGACACACAAGATGAGGCAGGAAAATATACAATCTCTCTCTCTCTCTCTCTCTCTCTCTCTCTCTCTCTCTCTCTCTCTCTCTCTCTCTCTCTCTCTCTCTCTCTCTCTCTCTCTCTCTCTCTCTCTCTCTCTCTCTCTCTCTCTCTCTCTCTCTCTCTCCCTCACCTGTACAGTCTGTACTGGGTCGCTCTGCTCAGAGTTAGGAGATTTCTTCTTCCTGGATTGAATTCATCAACCAAAAACAAAAATTCAACAATCTACAATTCACGAAAACTCATAAAATATGAAAGGAATCTTTGAATACAACTGGTGGATTTTTTATTCTGTTACCTGATGCACAAATACAGGAGAAACAGAGCGATTGGTATCAGGATGAGGAGAGTCGCCCTGACTGCATTTGTATATTGCATGTGTTTTCCAGCAGAGGGATCTGGAAATTAATGTTAAAGTGAGGGTGTGTTTTTGCAATGACACATACTGGATGTAAATAACCAGGCTAGTTATAAACAGCTGTGAAGATGATGTCACAAGATGTTTGATGTTTCTACTCCTCAATGCAGCTGGGGAAACTTGGTGTTAAAATTCAGTGATGTAATGAATATAAAATGAGGCAGACCTCTCAAAACCTTTTCCTGGTTAATAAAAACTAAAGGTGACTGATTTAGGATATATTTTCCCATATGATATTGAGAAGCAGTTCCATTTCACTCACATTTCACATCAATAAAGGTGGAGTCAGATGTATTCCCTCCCAGCTCATTCTGCGCTGTGCAGTAAAACTCTCCAGAGTCAGAGGACTGGATGGAAACAAAATCCAGCTGTGGTCCTGTCCTGAAAGGTTCCTGGTCTGGATTTCCATTCTTCTTGTACCAGGTATAAGTAGCTGCTGGGTTAGCATCACTGCTGCAGGTCAGAGTCACTGAACTGCCCTCCACTATTTCACCAGAGGGACTCACCGACACTGAGGGAACCTTCGGAGCATCTGGAGGACATCATGTTAACATGTAGGCTTTTAACTGTAAAAGGAGGATGTCTTTTTTTTTTATCATGCAAGATATTTAAATGGTTCATTGTCCACAGCTGCTGGATGTCAGCAGCCTAAAGGTTACAGAAGCAGAATAACCATGTGTAAGAGGCAAAAATGTAAATGGACAAAGACAAAGGTTAAAGTGAGGATGTGTTTTTTTAATAGCACACAGGCTACTGGACCTAAATAATCAGGCTAGTTGTAAATTGCTGAGAAGATGATGACACTAGACTTTTCTAACCTCCAGGACAGCTGGGGAAACCTTGGTGTAAAAATTCAATTAATAACTCTCTCCTGTCCCTCAGTTATTGGGATCTTAAGACACAAATTCCCAAACTGTGGTACGTGTACCACTGGTGGTACGCGACAGCCATGCTGGAATGCCCAGTTATGGCACTCCAACTTGCCCAAATCAATAACTTAGAACCAAAAGAATGCCTTTTAATTTCATGTTTTTTTTTATAGACAGCATTTATTATATATACACATCACATTACAATGACCTGCAAATTAGTTGTTAATCATTTAAATATTTTAGAAATAAAATTTACATCTGTAAGAAAGTCTACTAGAGCAGCCAATCAGAAGACTCAACTGCATCACATGATTGCAGAAGTTTCCCAAATCTGCGGCACTTTAAGTTTCCTTTCCTGCTGTTGAGAGAGACATATTCAAAAGTATTTACCAGTTCATGTAGTATTATTATTTGTATCAAGTAATGATTGTTAATTATCTTAGCTATTGCACATTATTATTGTTATTATGCTGATATACTCATAGCAGATACCATACTAATTTGTGCCTTTGTTTGTGCTTAATTTGTTACAGAACCACACACATACACTCACCTAGAGACTTACACCTTACACCTTACACCTGTCTAGACCTGTTACCTAGTACAACTGCTAATTGCTCATCTTAGCTCTGTCTACTGTGCTGTACTATTGGACCACTGCAATAAATCCACAGAACAAAGGCTCACCTGGCTTCATAATTGTGTTCTAATCCTACCCCTGTAAAGCCAGCTAGAACAGCGACTGGCTGATTGGAGCTGAGACCAGCACCTGCCTTCAGTCACATTATAGCCTCAGAGGAAGGTAAGACAGAGGAGAATGGCCTGACACTCCACCATGGCCTGACTTAGAGGAGCATCCAAGTCAATCACCTACTCAGACAGACATGTTTGCAGACTTTCTCGACAAGATGATGAATGAGCTCCAGATGATGAAGAGCCAGGAGGAGGCATGCTTAGTGGCGGACTCATTCCTGAACTCCCTCACACCATACACAGATACAACGAGGGCCCTGAATGAGAAATTTGGCCAGCCGCACCAAATTGCACTGAAGAGAATTGCTGTTATGGACTCCCCTGACATTTGACGTGGTGATGCTGTAGCCTTTGAGAAGTTTGCACTACAAGTCCAATCCTTAGTGGGCCTGCTGAGGACATTGGGCCCAGATGAGGACATTGAACATTAATGTGTGGCTCTCACATGACATGCCAACTGGCCAAGCTTCCCCCTGAACTGCGTGCTGACTTTCTTACGCAACATGCTTCATCACCAAGGGGATACACACAACTTACTCCACTTTTCAGAGTGGCTAAGAGTGAGGCCTGGTGCCAGGGCTATGACCTGCAGACGTCTTCCTCAGCATGAAAGATAAACCTGAGAACAAAGCATCCCCAGCACCAAGCCGCTCAGTAACTGGCAATAAGGGGAATACGAAGCCCTACTACCCCTACTGTGAGATCTCCAATCATTTCCTAAGCCAGCATACAGGATTTCAGAGGCTGTCCAAGGACCAAGTATCAGAGTGGATCCAATCTAACAAAAGGTGTTGGCGCTGTGCAAGATCCCATTAGGCTGCCCAGTGTACTCCCAAGAAGCTGTGCAGTGTCTGTTAGGGAAAGCATTTGAGAGCACACTCCATGAGGTCAATTCCAGAGTCCCCAACAGAGGAGAACTGTCTGGCAAATACCACCACCGAGGTGCTCTACCTGGACCGACTATCTAATGCAAGCTGAGTCCTACTTAAAGTGCTAAAAGTGCGACTTCACTTTGGAGACCAGAGTATTGATACCTATGCAGTCTTGGATGATGAGCCCAGGTGCTCAATGCTCCCCCCAGCTGCTGACCAAAGGCATGGTCTGCATGAGCGCCCTGAGGCACTTGCCCTTAGAGCCATTCAGCAGGACATCCAGACTCTCCATGGAGCAACCGTATCCTTCTACATCTCCCCAGCCTCACAGCCCCAGCACAGCAACCTCATCAAAGAGGCCTTCACCGCCACTCACCTAGGATTAGCAGAACATTCCTATCCTGTGAGTAGCTTAAAGAGGCGGTACAAGCACTTGGTCAGTGTCCCCCTGCAGCATTTCCAGCATGCCATGCCCCTAGTTCTCATAGGGGCTGACCATCCCCATCTAATCACGTCCATCAAACCAGTACGCCTGGGTCCCCCAGGAGTGCCGGCAGCCATCCACACCAGATTGGGCTGGACACCTCAGGGCCCTGCAAAGTTTGTTGAGCACAGCCTAGAGCTGCAGCAGTGTCTATTGACCTCAATTCTCCCTCAGACATCAGAACTCCTGTGGAATGTGGAGATGTTATGGCAGGTAGACACTCTTCCTTATAGGGATGAAAAGACAGTCACAAGATCAAGACAGGATCAAGAGGCCCACAATCTGCTGGAAGCAAAGACGATTTGGACAGAAGTGGATGGAGTGCTACGTTATGCCACCCCACTGCTTCGCAGGAAAGACATGGCCCAATTAAGGCCCCCAAGGAGGTGGTTGTGCCTAGCCTGCAGTGTACGGAGCAAAGATTAGCCAAGGACCCAGTGCGTGCAGCAGCATATGATGCAGAAATTCAGAAGCTGGTTGAGGCTGCTTTGTCATCAAGCTGGATCCTGCTACACTCGGCCAGGAAGAATAGTCGTGGTACATACCCCAGCACATGGTGACTCACAATGACAAGAACCAGATGGTGTTGTACTGCTATCATATATGATACTGCTCGTATCAGTTTCAGTGCCAAAACTTGAATGAGTCACTGTTACCTGGACCCACGTGAGGGGCTTCTCTTCTGGGCATGTTGCTGCGGTTCCAGGAGCATGCAATAGCCATAAGTGGAGAAATCAAGGGGATGTTCCACCAGGTACGCCTCTTGCCCAAAGATATTAGTTAGCCAAATATGGAATATTGACCGAGAGTGGGATGATCCCATGCTCCCACAAGATCTGCGACAAGCCTGGAACAACTGGGAGGTATAGCTTCAGGTGTTCACCCTGCATCACCCTGCCATGGCCATATGTACCATCAGACGGAGACCCATCTCAAGTCAGTAAAGAAATCCACATCTTCTGTGACGCGTCGGAGCAGGCCTATGGCTCTGTCACGTACTTGAGGAAGATGATGATGGTCATGTCTACTTATCATTTTTCATGGCAAGATCTCAGGTAGTTGCGAAGCAGTTGCAGTCCATGCCCAGACTTGAGCTCTGCGCAGCTATGACAGGGGTATAGCTGCACAAACTTCTACAGAAGGAACTTACTCTCAAGATCAAGCGGACCATCCTATGGACAGACTCTACAACTGTGCTGGCTTGGCTCCAGTCTGAATCATGCCGCTTCAAAGTGTTTGTCGGCACCAGGGTGGCCAAAATTTTGTGACTGGCATTATGTGGATTCCGCAAGGAACCCTGCAGATGACATGACAAGAGGCAAAACCCTGAGTGAACTTGCTGAGCCAAACAGATGGAGCAAAGGGCCATCATTCCTTCTCCAGGGTCCCCAGCAATGGCCTGTAAATGGTCTGCCTCTGAGCAAGAAACTGATGATACAAAGTTCCGCAAATCAGCCTTCAAGGCAGAGCTGAAAAAACACTTACACCTTACAAAACCTTTCCATGGTTAATAAAAACTAAAGGTGACAGATTTAGGATATTTGTTTGCACATGTTGAGAACCAGTTACATTTCACTCACATTTGACATCAATAGAGGTGGAGTCAGATGTCTTCTCTCCCAGCTCATTCTGCGCTGTGCAGTAAAACTCTCCAGAGTCAGAGGACTGGATGGAAACAAAGTGCAGCTGTGGTCCTGTCCTGAAAGGTTCCTGGTCTGGATTTCCATTCTTCTTGTACCAGGTATAATTAGCTGCTGGGTTAGCATCACTGCTGCAGGTCAGAGTCACTGAACTGCCCTCCACTATTTCACCAGAGGGACTCACCGACACTGAGGGAACCTTCAGATCATCTGGAGGACATGATGTTAACATACATTAACTTTAACATGAGGATGTGGCTTTATTACAATGTGATTCATTCATCTGGTGGCCCAGGATCTAACATCAGTGCAAACAAAACGTGAGTATGTGTTTTTGCAGTGACACATACTGGATGTAAATGAACAGGCTGGTTGTAATCAGCTGTGAAGATGATGTTACTAGATGTTTGAAATTTCTAATCTCCAATATAGCTTGGGAAACTTTGGTGTAAAAAATTCAATAAGTAACTCTCACCTGTCCCTCAGTTACTGTCAGTGGGTCCTTAAGACAGAGATTCCCAAACTGTGGTTCATGTACCACTGGTGGTACGCAAGGCTCCACCTGGTGGGGCACAAGAGCCTCGCTGAAATGCCCAGTTATGGCACTCCAGCTGGTGCCAATCATTAACTTAGAACCAGAAGAATGTCATTTTATTTTATTATGGGCAACAGTTATTAAATATACAAATCACATTACAGTGATGTGCAAATTAGTTGTTAATCATTTAAATATTTTAGAAATAAAATTTGCCTGTGCTTAGCTACATAGGGTGACGTCACGTCATGTCCAACAGAGCATGAACTTGTAATAATCTACTTAGGTGGTACCTGGGAAATTTGGTTTGGTACATTGAGCTACAGGGTCTGAAAAGTTTGGGAACCTCTGCCTTAAGCTATGCACTTTATCACAATGTGCTGTAGTCTATGAATTTAAAACAAGGCAGAGCTGAAAAAACACATACTCCTAACAAAATCTTTCCCTGGTTAGGAAAAACTAAAGTTGAGAGATTTTGGATGTTTGTTCCCACATGATATCAAGAAACAGTTCCATTTCACTCACATTTGACATCAATAGATGTGGAGTCAGATGTCTTCTCCCCCAGCTCATTCTGCACTGTGCAGTAAAACTCTCCAGAGTCAGAGGACTGGATGGAAACAAAGTCCAGCTGTGATCCTGTCCTGAAAGGTTCCTGGTCTGGATTTCCATTTTTCTTGTACCAGGTATAAGTAGCTGCTGGGTTAGCATCACTGCTGCAGGTCAGAGTCACTGAACTGCCCTCCACTATTTCACCAGAGGGCCTCACTGACACTGAGGGAACCTTCGGAGCATCTGGAAAGTAAGTTTAAAGTGAGCATGGGATTTTGCAGTGGCACATACTGGATGTAATTACTCAGGCTAGTTGTACTCAGCTGTGAAGATGATGTCACTAGATGTTTGACTTTTCTAATTTCAGCACAGCTTGGGAAATCTTTGTGTTAAAATTCAATAAGTAAGTCTCAACTGTCCCTCAGTTACTGTCAGTGGGTCCTTAAGTAATGCTCTTTATCTCCATGTGCTGTAGTGTGTGAATTTAAAACAAGGCAGAGCTGAAAAAAAACATACACCTTACAAAACCTTTCCCTGGTTAATAAAAACTAAAGGTGGCAGATTTAGTATATTTGTTCCCACATGATATCGAGAACCAGTTACATTTCACTCACATTTCACATCAATAGAGATGGAGTCAGATGTCTTCTCTCCCAGCTCATTGTGCACTCTGCAGTAAAACTCTTCAGAGTCAGAGGACTGGATGGAAACAAAGTCCAGCTGTGGTCCTGTCCTGAAAGGGTCCTGGTCTGGATTTCCATTCTTCTTGTACCAGGTATAAGTAGCTGATGGGTTAGCATCACTGCTGCAGGTCAGAGTCACTGAACTGCCCTCCACTATTTCACCAGAGGGACTCACCGACACTGAGGGAACCTTCGGAGCATCTGGAAGACATGGTGTTAACATGTAGGCTTTTAACTGTAAAATGAGGATGCCTTTTTATCATGCAAGATACTGTATTTAAATGGTTTATAGTTCACAGTTGTTGGATGTCAGCAGCCTAAAGGTTACAATGTTAAATGTCAATGGACAAACTGTGTCTATGTGTGGAAGTGAGTTTGTATGTGTGTGCATGTGTGTGTGTGTGTGTGTGTGTGTGTGTGTGTGTGAGAGTATTTGTTTAAGTAGGTATGTGCGTGCATGTGTATTTGGGTGTTTTGAGTCCACTGTGTAGAAAACTCACACACTGAAGGAGAGTGGAAACCCTCATGTCCTTTCAAAGCACAGGAATAGCTGTCATCAGGATTAAAGTTGCCTCTATAGGAAGAGGAAGTTCCCTCCTCAATTTTCTCTCCATTCTTGTACCAGACGTAGGAAGAACGACCAGCTGATCGACAAATGCTGCGACACTTCAGCTCCACCTGGCTGCCTGTTACTTTGGTCACCTCCACCTTGAGATCTGCATATGTGAACATGAAACAGAAATGTCACTGTTTACTAAACATTCAGTCATACAAACACACTGTGCAGAGTCAGAGTAGCAGTTATAAATAAGTGGCAAATAATAAAAAAAAAAAAAACTGATGAATCACCCAATCAAGGTGAATATGGGAGGAAACACAGGCACAGTGATCATATATCACCATCAATTTGACCTTATATCATTATCAAAGTATTCAACAGTATTCATATGTTGATATGTCATGAATTTATTTAAAGTTAACATGTTGTATCAGTTTGTGTTCAGCAGTACCTGTGACAGTCAAAGTTGTACCAAGTAAACTGCTCCCCCATTCAAAGTTCAGTGTTTTGAATTTGAAGCGATAGTCGGCTGAATCGCTCTCTCTCAGCTCAGTGATTCTCAGAGTGGAGCGTCCTCTCTCTTCAAACAGCTGGACACGACCTGCAAACTCGGAGTCCCCACTGAGGTCCTCAGGTTGAGAGGAATCCCGCCATTGATCACTTTGTTTGAGACTGAACCAGAATTTTGATCCAACATAATATTGATAACTGTTGTATGAACAAGAAATGTCCACTGATGAGCCCTTCACAGCACAGATGCTTCTGTCAGTGTAAGTCACTCTGTTGCAGGTTTGACCGTGGACACCTGAAAGATGAGACAGGTTTTAAACAGCAGCAGTTAGAAGTGCATCATTTCCTGCAGTGATCCAGAGCAGCTTGTATGGAAAACTGACAGCAGTAGTGATGTTGTGTAGCTGGATGGTTGGAGAATAGCTCACTAACACACACAGGGTGAAGGGGGTTTGATTCTTACTGAGGCCATCCATGTTAAACACATGCAGTCCTGGTCCAGCACACAACCCTTTAACAGGCAGGAGTATTAACATGTATATAGTTTTAACATGTCTTTCTGTTTGACACTAAATTTTAAATACTACACATTGGTCAACATTCTGCACCTAATCTGGCAATGTATCTCAGAGGATACATAGCCTACATTTAAAAAATTGCTTAATAACAACATGAACCCTGTCACACATGTTTTCCCCATCAAAATATTAGGGCAATAGTTATAATTAGTTTTATGAATTTATTTTGTTGTTTCATTGAAAATAACTATGATTCATGTATAATTACTTATCACATGGTCAGCATGTGGTAACAGGCAGTGATGCTGATTTCTGTTCAGGCTGATGAAGCAATGACAGATAACCTGAACCAAGGAATGTGACCTAGATACTAGTGCCAGACGAGACTTTTGAAAAATGATACCTTGATTGGATGAAAACCTTCAAAATCTTCCCCTTCAGGATGCTAAAGAGTTTGTATGTCCTGGTGCACGTTGCCTGTTTTAGGGCAACTAAAAGTTTCCACCAGGTGGCGTTATGTTATTGAGACACTGTGGAGAAAACTCACACACTGAAGGAGAGTGGAAACCCTCATGTCCTTTCAAAGCACAGGCATAGCTGTCATCAGGATTAAAGTTGCCTCTGTAAGAAGAGGAAGTTCCTTCCTCAATTTTCTCTCCATTCTTGTACCAGACGTAGGAAGAACGATCAGCTGATCTGCAAATGCTGCGACACTTCAGTTCCACCTGGCTGCCTGTTAGTTTGGTCACCTCCACCTGGAGTTCTGCATATGTGAACATGAAACAGAAATGTCACTGTATACTAAACACTCAGTCATACAAACACACTGTGCAGAGTCAGAGTAGCAGTTATAAATAAGTGGCAAATAAGGAAATAAACTGATGAATCACCCAATCAAGGTGAACAAGGGAGGAAACAAAATCACAGTGATCATATATCACCATCAATTTGACCTTACATCATTATCAAAGTATTCAACAGTATACATATGTTGATATGTCGTGAATTTATTTAAAGATAGCAGTACCTGTGACAGTCAGAGTTGTACCAGGTAAACTGCTCCTCCATTCAAAGTTTGATGTTTTGAATTTGAAGCGATACTCGGCTGAATCGCTCTCTCTCAGCTCAGTGATTCTCAGAGTGGAGCGTCCGCTCTCTTCAATCAGCTGGACACGACCTGTAAACTCTGAGTCCCCACTGAGGTCCTCAGGTTGTGAGGAATCCCGCCATCGATCACTACGTTTGAGACTGAACCAGAATTTTGATCCAACATCATTTTCATGACTGTTGTATGAACAAGAAATGTTCACTGATGATCCCTTCACAGCACAGATGCTTCTGTCAGTGTAAGTCACTCTGTTGCAGGTTTGACCGTGGACACCTGAAAGATGAGACAGGTTTTAAACAGCAGCAGTTAGAAGTGCATCATTTCCTGGAGTCATCCAGAGCAGCTTGTATGGAAAACTGACAGCAGTAGTGATGTTGTGTAGCTGGATGGTTGGAGAATAGCTCACTAACACACAGGGTTAAGGTTTAACATGTCTTTTTTTGCCTGTTTTAGGGCTAACTAAAAGCTTCCACCAGATGGCGTTATGTTATTGAGACACTGTAGAGAAAACTCACACACTGAAGGAGAGTGGAAATCCTTGTGTCCTTTTACAGTGCAGAAATAGCTGTCCCCAAAATTATGAACATAGAGAGAAGAGGTTCCCTCCTTAAATTTCTCTCCATTTTTGTACCAGACGTAGGAAGGAGGACCAGCTAGAGGACAGCGGTTGAGACACCTCAGCTCTGCCCGGGAAGAAGACCTGTATGTGGTCACCTCTATCCGGAGACCTGAGAACATGGAGCAGAAATGTCATTGGTCACAAAATTTTCAATCACACACACACACACACACACACAAACACAAACACAAACACGATCACAACAGTATCCTAGATGCTGGCATTATGTGGAACTGAATTAAAAAGTCATCTGATGAAAATGTCACCTGTGACAGATAAAGAGACCCCAGGTAAAGCGGTCATTTTCCCCCCTGGTTGGTTTGTTCATCAATCAAGCCACCTACACTGCTGCAGGATAAAAGACTGGCTCATTCTTCCACTCCTCGCCAGATCATCCGTTACCCTCTCGGGATTCCTTGGACCAGCTGTACCTACCTGCTATCTCTCGGCTCCACACCATTCGTCTGCCCTCCTGAACACTCCTGCCTCAACTCTACTCTGAGCTCCTGTCCTCCACCTGCCTGCCCACATTCCGACCGTCCTTCCTGGAAAACCTGTCAGTGTCTTGGCTGCCTCATCTACACTCAGTTTACCATAAGATTTCTAAACTGAACTCAATCTCTGGTTTGACTGTTCAATAAATTGACTTTAATTATCACTAAAGCTTGTTCTGAGTCTGCATCCTGGGGTCCAGCCTTTTGGTGATCTTAACATCATTACCCTGATACTCCACACGACCTTCATAAATCCACAGGTTCATTATCCTCCTCCTTCGTAAACCACATTGCTTGTTCAACTCTGGTAAAACCTTCTTTTCCACTGGGTATGTGTACTTACACTGTATTTCCACTGTTGATCCTTTCAAGGCACAGATTTCAGGATTGTAAGTCGCTGCCCAGCCATCCTGTCCCTGCACCGCTTTAACACAGAGCACATCAGAAACCACAATCAGATTCATAAAAACATAAAAACAGGACAGACTTCATCTGAAATGGAGCCAATTCAGGATATGAAGTTTGGACCACAGTTAATTTTGACAGCCAGTTGTGATTTAGTTTGAGTAAAAGTCTTGACAAAAATGAATCTTATTTTTAATCACATTTTAGTGAGAAGGATTATGTTTTTGTTGACAAAACTTAAGTGATTTTAATTGATAAAAACAAGTGTAATACTCCTGAATCATTTAAAAACAGTTCTTCATTCCTACATATTTTTTTCATGTCCCTTACACATATTGATCTACATCCCTCATTAAAGTTTCATGTATTTTCTATCCAACTTTTCTTTTTATGCTGTATTTAATATTAAAAGTTTGCCCAGATGTCTGTTCCCTTCCAGACTGAGTTCAGGAGTGTGTGTTTTTCTTTTTCTGCTCTTTTTCTGGCATGTTTCTCTGTTTTTATTTCTTGAAAAAAGGTCATATTTAGTCATGATTTCTGCCCACATAATCTCATTTTGGTCTCATTTTAGTCTTGTTTTCATCCTACAAAGAGAGTTGTTGATATACTTTCAGTCATGGTCTTAATCACAAAATGAACACCAGCATTAAATTGCAAAATGCAAAATCACTTGAGGACTCACATGATCTCAGCTCCACTGTAAGTCAATGAGACAAAGAGCATCTTGACACCAAGACGATCTTGAGAAAAGGGAAGCTGGACGAGCTTCAAACTTCTCAGAATGACAAGTGCTGATCTGCTTCAGCTGCTGTATGAGTTCCTCATTCTGCGTCAACCTAACCACAGCTTGATAATCTAATTATTTGTTTATTCTACATTTTCATTCTGAGGACAAAGGAGTATTTGCTGCTGCTGGGTGCTGTGGCTTTGGCTCTTACATTCCTTTTCTACTGATGGCTGTTCTGAGTCTAGTGGTTAAGGTTGCTGAATTTGAAACTAACAAAAACACCTCAAAACAGCCATTTGACAGACCACGTTCAGCATTCTGGCAGTTTAAGAATAATAGTGGACTTTCAAAATAATTTTCTCCTTGTGGTGGAGCAGTGCAGCAGCGATACTTCACTCTTGTAAACATGTCAAACGACAAACTTTGGGCCAATCAGTGTTACTTTTATTTTGCCAATGCCAGATAAGAGAGGTAGTTTTGCTGAACAGCTTAAATGGTAGAACATCAATTATGAGAAGGGCAACATGCAGGACATCAAAGGCTGAGTGTATTTTATTTTGGTGACACTGTGGTCTTGTTGCTGCTGCGTGAACTGTGGCAGGAAACTGCAGCGAGAAGCTGATGACTGAGGTGTGACAAACTATCTTGAAACTACTTGGGATCAATTTGTTGTCAGTTCACCCAATTCAAAATGAAACTCAAACCTGTAGTTCACTTCTACAACAGAGGAAACTCCATTCTTGTTAAGATGAAAGGGCCGATTGAAACTGTGAATTGAACCCAGACCTGCTCCACACATCACAGCCAGAGTGATATGAACGTCTCCTAAACAGTGATTACAAACATCTTTCTCTCCTGAAAAGTCTTTTCAGAGGAACAGAGCTGTGCTGGATGGTGGAGACATGAGATGACACTTTTGTGGACGACAGCACCCAGCTGCAGACTGGAAGATGAAGCCCCTGGCTGCACAAGCCTCTGCTGAGACGGAGGTGAGACAGGTGGGAAATGCTCCAAAATGAATCCCACCACAGTTCTTGGCAAAATATACTGTCATTGTTAAAGTCACCTGACAGCCGCTTCACTAACAATGTGTAGTCAAATTTAATATACTGATAATAATAATAATCCCAGATGCTGAATTATGTAGTTATGGTTGTTAAGTTTTTTCCTTTTGCCTGCATGAATTTTTGGGACAACATTCATGTTGCCTAGAACATGAAATCTGTCCAATTTGGTGAAACCATGACCTTCCTTTTTCACCTTCAGCAGGCCCCAGAGGGCATCTGCCTTAGGAACGCTTGTGTATTGATGAATAAACATGAGTCGATTTTAAAATTCTTGGAAACACCCATGACATCAACGATGATTTCTTTTTCAGTGTTGCATTAAACTGAAGTTTTTAAAGTAAGTTGATTAGAGCACCGGCAGAATATTAAAGATGTCAAAGTAAACTTGCAATACCTGGCACAAAAGAAGAAAAACAACAAATCCACTTGCTGCTGCGGTGAAATTCATAGCTGGTCCTCTCCTCTCTCTGTCGGGGCTTCAGAGACGCTAAAACACATCAGCAGGTAGAAAACATACAGAACATGAGAAAGATGTAAAGAAAATTGCCTTGTAGGGGAGGACGATATGGTCTTGAGAGGGAAGTTCCTTGTATGACACTTTTGCGGTCAACAAACACAGACAGAAACTGTCAGAAATGAACTGGCTTTTCACATCTTCCTCTTTACATCTATAACAACCACAACTTTCTGATAACGTTTAAAGTTTAAAGGCAAAGATTAAAGTTGAGGGAAAAAAAGGGCTCATGTTAGAGACAAAGAGAGAGAGTCCTGCTTTGGTTCCTCACAGAACCAGATCAGTAGCACCCACACAGAGTTTGGTCCAGCTGCAGATTCTGAGCAGAAGCGTCCTGGCTGGACAAGTCTCTGGCCTGACACTATAGGCCTTCACCTAACCGTAACTCTCACCTTAACCACAATGGTACGTCTTACCCAGACCCACTCAAACCTCTTGTACACAGGCAGCCAGCTGTAACCTGTACTATCAAGAAATGGCCGATGAGGTGATGAGAGACTGTTTTGACACAACTGTGTGGGAGGAACTCTGTATTGCTCATAGGGAGGACATCAACAGTTTAACAGGCTGTATGACAGACTACGTCAGCTCCTGTGGGGAAAACATTGTCCAGTGAACCAGTGAACATCCAGGGAATGGACACTGAAATGTAATAGTGACATTACAAGTACCCAGGTGTTCACCTGCTTCTGAGTGAATTGTGCATTTTACACAACTCTGCAATGAATTATTGTATACTCAGTCTGTGTCCGCCTCTCGGGTTGGCCTGTGCTGCTTCTCCACCTGCTCCTAAGAACTTAAAGGAGTAAAATCTCCATCACGCTGCCCGTCCACTTGGGTCGTGACACTACATGCAGTGGTGCAGAGTGAGGATGACTGGAGAGCGACTTACACTCCTACTGAGATGTGTGCTTTAAAAGGATCAATAGTGGAAATGCGGTGTACCTGCACATAGCCTATCCATAAAGTGGAAATGGCTGTGTTACCAGAGTTGAGCAGACACTATAGTTCACCAAGGTGAAGCATAAAGAACCTGTGGATCTGAGATCAGACTCAGAGTATGAAGGTCGTGTGGAGTATTATGATGATCAGTATCACAGCAGTAATGCACTGTCCCTCAAACTGAGAACCAACAACCTGAGAAGTTCAGGTTCATAGCAAACCAACTAGGAGGGAAAATTACCGCTTCACCTGGAGGCTCTAACTGTCACAGGTAACATTTTCAGGAGTTGACTTTTTAATTAAAACATCCATTTTTTTTTTCCTTTTTAGCATCTGAAAGTGTCTGTGTGACATTTCTGTTCAGTGTTCACAGATCCAGACCTTCAGGTTCAGGCGATCAGATCAATTCACCAGTCTTCTTCCTGGGCAGAGCTAAAGTGTCTCAGCAGCTGTCCTCTAGCTGGTCGTCACTCCTAGGTCTGGTGCAAGAATGCAGACTCCTGTTCAAGGGCGGGCTTTAGGGGGCTGTGCCCGTCCTGATCATCAGCTGGGCCCACCCCGAATGAAAAGCAACGAAAAGCATTTTTTCTTTTTTTCGACACAAAACGTTGTACTACTGTCTCTTTAAGTTAAATCTTATTTCTCTCTCTCTTTGTAAGTTAAATTTTTGCTGCAATTTATTCTGCATCTTATTGGCTTACCTGATATTACTTTAACCAATCAAACTCCTCTGACCTAAAACCTGACCAATCCCAACCAAGGATTCATGTTCGCGTGCCGTGTGAGGGAGGGAGAGAGACTTAACGTTAGTCTGTTTAAAAAAAAAACTTGATCGGAGTGAATTAATTACAAATATGGATGCCAAATGGTTTTTAAATTATTTTAGCAAGCACAATTCCGGCCGCTTAGCTGTGAGTAAGCCCTAAAGAGGCAGGAATAAACATTTGAAGTCGGTTGGCTCTAACGCAAGATTACGGTGACAGTCTTCCTTTAGTTTTCTTTCTGCTAGCTAGCTAATAGCTCCAGACACCACAAAGCTACACTGTGTCTAACGTTAGCAAGTTTAGAAACTGATATTTTGCTGATTGTATTGTTCATTATTATTCTTTATTTTTCAAACGCTGCAGATCCTGTGTTGTTGAGAGATACAGGTGAATCTGTTGATTGGCGTGACTATTGAGTAAACCCTGTTGAGATGCAGCAGGTGAATGTGAACCGCTATGTCATACATGATACAGGCCATGTTGGAGTGATCACTGTTTTTATTATTTGTAATAGTGCGATTATACAACTATTACCAACAAAATAAAATGTATACTCCAAATGTATGCATACTGTGGGCATTCCGCTCTCAAAATATAAAAGTTTTTTCCTAGTATTCTCTCCGTTTCAGCAGAAATAAATGAGATCTGACGTTAAGTAGTCCTTGTCAGCCAGCCAACTTGAGCTTATCATGTTTTCTAGACATCGTGATTCCCCAAAATTGAATAAATACCACAGATAGCAACACAAAAGTGCTGTGCTAGCTCAATCATGTTGTAACTAGAATATCCACTAGAAAAAAATATTTTTTTCATGGAGTGATAGTTATACTCCTGCCAACTTCTCAGTCATTTTTAATCTAACAGGTGCTGTGACAGCGACTCAGCAGCAAAGCTGATTTTTATCTACAACCAACTTATATTAACAGTTATATTTAAATATAGGCTTCTGCTTTCCAGTGTCGGTGCCAGAACAAATATCTGTCTTTTCATAAACTCACCGGCAGATGTTTTATTTCAGCTGGGGGTGTGTCACTCCAATTTAACGTAAGCTTCCATTAATGTGGCTAAGCAGCAAAAGTAATGACAGTAAGCAGTCACATTAAGGCTGAACAGTGTCATACACTACTCACAAAAAGCTAGGGATATTTGGCCTTCGGGTGAAATTTATGGAAAATATAAAAAGTTCACGCTACACTGATATTATATCATGAAAGTAGGGCATTTAAGTAGAAGCATACACTGGTGATTTCCTCATTTCAAACAATTTCTTGAAACAAAAGCCAACAACAGTGGTGGGTATACCACAACAAAAAATGTCAGTGTCAATAACTTGTCATGTGCCCTTGAGCATCAATTACAGCTTGACAACGACGTCTCATGCTGTTCACAAGTCGACTTATTGTCTGCTGAGGCATGGCATCCCACTCTTCTTGAAGGGCGGCCCTCAGGACATTAAGGTTCTGGGGTACAGAGCTCCAAGCCTCTACACGGCGACTCAGCTGATCCCATAGGTTTTCTTTGGGATGCAGGTCTGAGAAAGTGCAGGCCACTCCATTTGAGGTACCTCAGTCTCCAGCAGCCGTTCCCTAATGATACGACCTCGATGAGCTGGAGCATCAAACACCTGATGTGAATTTTGCTGTTAAAGTCCTTGTTAGAGAACAGCAACTTGTGCAAAAAGTACTGAAACATTGAACAGTTGGACATGTGCATTCAAAAGTTTACAGAAGGTCACATGAAGTTTACCTGTAAAGGTTATAATGCATTTTAGGTTCATCCTGAAATTTCACCCGAAAGCCAAATATCCCTAACTTTTTGTGAGTAGTGTATAATTTCAACCCCACCTTTCAGGGCTTTTGCTAATCACCTTTTCAGGTTATTATCAACTTACCTCCGAAATAAAAACGACAGTTTTCACAGATTTATTAAAAGTTCATTTCAATGTACAGATGCAAACAAATTGACAAATTTGTGTTAAATTAAATCAGTGGCCTAGCAAACTCATAAGGACTAAACAAATTAATAACGATTAATAGGCTGATTAATAACTGATAACATTAACACATTAATAACAAGAACAAAATTATAGCCTGCACATCTCTGTGGAAAAACTTACAGGTACTGTCCATGGTGCTGAAGCTGCCTCAGCGGGTACTGTCCGTGGTGCTGACTCTACTGAGGCATTTCATTCTCTTTATTATAGAAATTAAAGCTCCATAAAATTCACGGAGCATCTTGTTTAGCTCTTGCTTACTTACAGTTGAGAAATCAGTTCTTTGCCCGGTGTTCTTCAGGTAGTCTTGTACAAATTTGACGGCCCAAGACGTTGACCAGGCCCTACTGCCTGCTCCGTTTGAGGATGCCCCGTCGGATAGCGACTGAGTCATATTTCCTGACCTCTCCAGGTGATCCAGCTCTTCACTCGTCGCTCTCGCGTATATCGTCTTTTTCTCTTCTGTCTTGTCTTCCTCGTTCAGCCATTCATCCAAACTTAGGTTGCCAAATCAAAATTGACAAAACGGTCCATTATGCAGGCTAACAAAGTTGACAGCGGCTTTTGATGCGGGTTTCAGTGAAACATTTCCAAACGGACTCAGGCAATAAGATATAGGCGAGGTAATATTTTCAGTGACAAGGTATTTTTCATTTGAGCACGGCTACCCGTGCTGTCATGCTCATTTGAGCACATTCTAAACGTCTGATTGACCAATGGGTCTACGTGTTGTATAATAAATGTTTCATATGCATGCGCTATGCAATTTAAGTTCTGCTGCGTTAATTGACCCTTCCAAGGGAGTGTGATCTGGCCTAATTTCAGTATAACAGGGCTTCTACATAGCGCGTGCACGGCGCAGACCTCAGCCGGCGCAACCATTCATTGTGTATGTGATCGCGGGGCACAAGTTTTAACTTGGGTCCAGCGCCCTGTGACGACACCTTGGCACATCCAATAGGAGAGAATAGTGCAAACCATGCAATCCAATACATACATACATACACACACACACACACACACACACATATATATATATAGATAGATAGATAGATAGATATAGATATAGCTATAGATATATATAGATATAGATATATATAACATGCAATCTAGAAAGTAAGACTGATGACCATTTATTCTAGTGCAATGTTGTCTGGTACCTAAACAGGATGACATCAAGTTCATTGTGCTGTCACATATATTATGTTGAGATAAATTTAATATGCCAACCTCCTCATTCACTGTATAAAAAAAAAAAAAAAGCGTTTGTAATGTAATTTTCAATAATATTGCAGTTCTGGGAGGAGTTTTTTTTTTCTTGTCTGTTGCCTTTAGAGCTCATTTAAACAGTTTACAAAGTAGTTGTATTGTTGTTGTACTCGCCTGTGACCAGGAGGTGGCACAATAACACAGATGTGATAATACCACAGAGTGCATGTTCATCAAATCTTCACATGTATTTCTCAACTCAACTCAACTCAAACTTTATTTATAGAGCACATTTAAAACAACCGGGGTTGACCAAAGTGCTGTACAGATTAAAAGCAGCACAGATGATAGCAATAATTACAATAAATAAAATAAATACTGAAAATACAAAAATAAAATAAAATAAAATACTAAAAATACATAAACACAGTACTATAAAACAGAATAAAACAAATTAAAATTAAATTAAAACATTTGCCAATAGTTCACTTAGACTCGACTAAAAGCCAGGGAGAAGAGGTGTGTTTTTAGCGAGGATTTAAAAACCTCAATTGATCCCGCGGAGCGGATGTGCCAGGGCAAATTGTTCCAGAGCTTAGGGGCCGCTGCCACAAAGGTTCAGTCACCTTTGGATTTTAGTCTCGTTTTGGGGGTGACCAGTAACAGCTGATTGGAAGATCTCAATGTTCTGGCAGGGGCGTGGATATGGAGGAGCTCAGTCAAGTACTGGGGGGCCAGGCCATTGAGAGCTTTAAAAACAAACAACAAAATTTAAAAATCTATTCTAAACATGACGGGGAGCCAGTGCAGCGAAGCTAGGACAGGGGATATGAGGTCACGCTTACGTTTGCCAGTGAGGAGACGGGCAGCTGCATTTTGTACCAGCGGCAGGTGGTGCAAGAGTGACTGGTCCAGGCCAAAATACAATGAGTTACAGTAATCCAGTCGTGTATTAATAAAAGCATGGATTACAGTCTCAAGATCTTTCCGTGGCAAGTACCCTTTTACTTTTGATAAGATCCTCAAATGGAAAAAGCTGCTTTTCACGGCTGAGCTAACCTGGGATCAAATTTCAGCCTGTCATCAAATATTACACCAAGATTTTTCACTGATGACCGTATGTTTGGTGTAAGGGGGCACAAAAAGCCAGCAGGAAAATCAGCTGGACCACATCCAAACATTATGATTTCAGTCTTGTCTTCATTTAGATTCAAAAAGTTTACAGTCATCCAGAATTTAACATCATTTAGACAATCAAGCAAAGTCTGCACAGAGTCATTGGATTTTTATGTTAAAGGCAGGTAGATCTGGACATCATCGGCATAACAATGAAAAGAAAGATAATATTTCTTGAAAATTGACCCTAATGGTAGCATATACAGCAGGAAAAGAATCGGCCCAAGGATGGAGCCTTGGGGGACCCCAGAGGTGAGAGGGGCTGAGGATGAGGTGAATTCACCTAGCTGCACAGAAAAACTCCAATCAGTCAGGTAGGACTGGAACCATGAGAGAGCAGAGCCTGTAATGCCCACCCACTGCTCCAGTCGTGCTAAGAGGATCCCATGATCCACGGTGTCAAAAGCAGCTGTCAGATCAAGGAGCACTAGCATAGCAGGGTTTCCTGAGTCAACAGTTACCATTAGATCATTAAAAACTCTCAACAGTGCTGTCTCAGTGCTATGGCATGGTTTAAATCCAGACTGAAACTTCTCATAGATATCATTGGCCACCAAGAATGATTGGATCTGAATAAAAACCACTTTCTCTAAAATTTTGGACTGAGGACTGAGGCTGGAATTAATAAATGAAAGAATAACAGAGCCTACCGTACTGAATACCTCTTTAACCCTATAAAGCCTGAACTATGAAAGAATTGGCAGAAAATTCCAATTTTTTGAAACTGAACCCTTTATTTGGTCCTATAACAAAATATATATATATTAAAAAAAGAAAAATCAAAAAATATGTTATTACACGACCTTTCTGTTGTATGATATATGATATGTACTTGAAGTGCCAATGGTATGGTCCAGGGTGAACAGGGGAAGTGTTCAAAGGTATACAACAGTATTTTGGTCAAGTATTGATTAAACTGAAAACGAAAAACGGAATTGAAAATGTGTATCATATATGATACAAATGGCTTTATAGGGTTAAAAAGACGAGAAGGAATGCTGTCTGAGGGACAGTTCGTAGGTCGCAGATGCTTAACTACATTGGCCAGTGAGGGGAGGGATACAGGGTCAAACTGATCAAAAACAGCATGTACAGGAGGAGCGGTGAGATCAGAGCTAGAGCCTGCAGAAGAGCAAGCAAATGGCCTAAGAGCAGAGATTTTTTCAATAAAAATTTTGACAAAACTCTCACAGAGGGTGTGCAAGGGTACTACTTCAGAGTTGTCAAAAGGATTTACAAGGGAGTTAAAAATGTTGAAAAGAACCTGGGATCGCGGAGCGCACCGGTCTGCGTTTATTTTTAGAAATCTAGATGATTGACAGATATATGCACTACTCTTGCAAAGACAATGCAGTATAGTCATACATTTATTATAAAATTTCATGTGAAGTCACACACACAACAGATAACAGGTGAAATCATATGAAATGAGAAAAAATACAGCCTCCGTTCATGTAACATAATTTATTAAGAAGCATTAGTTCAGCTAATCCATAAATTAAAGAATGTATTTGCCTGTTTACATGGTGCATCCGAAGCTGCTACATTGTCCGCCTGAGAAAAATTGAGCCAGAACGGAAAACTACTTCCTAGCGTCTGTTTCAGTCGCGTAGCAATCAGCGCCACATACGTGCACGCCGTGCATGCGTGCGCCCTACTCTACACGCGTGTGCACGCTGCTCTGCGCCGTCATAGATCTATGTGCGCCGTACCCAGAGCAGAGCGCGGCCCAAACCGCGCGCTATGTGAAAGCTGCGTCACAATGTATAATCTTTGTTCGGAGGGGGGGCCACAGCGGGGTCCAGACTAATGCCCCTTTTCCACTAGTACCTACTCAGCTCGACTCGGCTCGACTCTACTCGGTTTAAGAGCTTTTCCATTAGGTGGTAGTACCTGCTAGCAGGTCTCATTTTGGGACCTACTCAGCCGGGGTTCCAAGCGAGCTGAGTCGAGCTGAAAATGTGACGTAAACGCCGTGCAGGCAACTGATCGGACAGGGAGTGACGAGAGCGACTCCTGCACGAAAACAAAACCCGACATTTAAAAAAAAAAAAAAAAAAAACGGCAACAGTGGCTGTGCGCATTGATCGTCAGTGAAGTTGTCAAAGTCGGAAAATGGCAAGCAAACCGCGACCACGGTTAAATGAAGAGGTGGAGACTTTTCTGAGCTTGGTGGCGGCCCAAAGAATCCAGAGGGAGCTGGACTGTGCGCCGCCTTGCTATGACGACTCCACCCACGGCGAGGTGCTACTCAATTGTAATGGAAAACCACCTAAACCGTGTCGAGGCGAGTTGAACCGAGTAGATACTAATGGAAAAGGGCCATAAGTGTTACGGGGGCACTGGCCCCTGCTGTCCCCTCCCCAGAACCGCCAGTGTTTTCAACTTGGGCACCGGCGCCAGCCTTGCGCTGCGCTCAGCTCGGCGCAAACCAGTGCGTCCTTGTGCCCCACGATCACATACACAATGAATGGCTGCGCCGGCTGAGGTCTGCGCCGTGCGCGCGCTATGTAGAAGCCCTGTAATACTGAAATTAGGCCAGATCACACTCCCTTGGAAGGGTCAGTTAACGCAGCAGAACTTAAATTGCATAGCGCATGCATATGAAACATTTATTATACAACACGTAGACCTATTGGTCAATCAGACGTTTAGAATGTGCTCAAATGAGCATGACAGCACGTGTAGCCGTGCTCAAATGAAAAATACCTCGTCACTGAAAATATTACCTCGCCTATATCTTATTGCCTGTGTCCGTTTAGAAACGTTTCACTGAAACCCGCATCAAAAGCCATTGTCAACTTTGTTAGCCTGTGTTACGAGCACTGGCCCCTGCTGGCCCCTCCCCAGAACCGCCAGTGGTATGTTGAGATAGTTTTAATAGGACAACCTCATGATTCACTGTATCGAACGCCTTTTTTTAAATCAATAAAGATGGCAGAAGCTACAGCCTACTTTTTATTTTGTTCACTAAAATAACAACAGAATACAAAGTTATTCATGTTCAATAACACGTTTTCCACAGTTAATGATGTACAATGAAACAAATTCTGAATTTCTTTATTTGTATGACATAACATTTGACAATTATTACAGCAAAAAGCCCAAACACAATGTTTCTATATTTCAGTTCTGTTCCTGTCTTCTGCTTCAGTGTGCTGCTGCACAGAGCCACAGGTCAGGTTTTCAAGCTCAAGTTTAAATCATTTTAAAAGGTAATAAGTAAAGCAACTATAACTCTTGCAAAGATAAGAGCCTGTGGGCTTTGTTGAACAAAAAGCATTGCAGAACAAGAGGCTAAAATGACTCGGGGCATCAGAGTTGCGTTCAAGGTTGTGTGTCTTCTGACATCTGACAAAACACGCCCTGACTGTACAGAGTATAATTAGAAATCAAGGGGAGTTACATTTTGGAAGTGTAAACTTCATTTCCATTTGAGTCTGTCCTGTTTTTTCATGAGGCTCCGACCTGAGTGGACTTTACACCTGGTCTTCCTGCTCCTCTGTGGCTTCTGTCTGTGCTGCAGTGACGTTCTCATACGCAGGATCAGAGTCTGACTGATGGGACAGAAGACACACAAGATGAGACAGGAAAATATGCAGTCTCTCTCTCTCTCTCTCTCTCTCTCTCTCTCTCTCTCTCTCTCTCTCTCTCTCTCTCTCTCTCTCACCTGTACAGTCTGTACTGGGTCGCTCTGCTCAGAGTTCTTCTTCCTGGATTGGATTCATCAACCGAAAACAAAATTCAACAATCTACAATTCATGAAAACTCATAAAATACAAAAGCAATCTTTGAATACAACTGGTGGATTTTTACTCTGTTACCTGATACACAAATAGAGGAGACACAGAGTGACTGGTATCAGGATGAGGAGAGTCGCCCTGGCTGAATTCGTGTGTTTCACTTCTTTTCCTACACTTGGACCAGCAGAGGGATCTGGAAATTCAGGTTAAAGTGAGGATGTGTTTTTTCAATGAGACATTGTGAATATAAATAATCAGACCAGTTTTTGTGAAGATGGTGTCCAGTGATGGGAGTAACGGCGTTACAAAGAAACGGCGTTACTAACGGCGTTACTTTTATCAGTAACGAGTAATCAAAGAAATTACTGTTTCCCCCGTTACAACGCTGTTACCGTTACTGACAATAAAATGCCGTTACTTACTACTAATAATTATTATTATTTTATTATCCTATTCAAAAAAATGTGCGTCTTGTGGAGAAAAAGCGGTGTGTTAATATTCAAACCAGTCAGACTCTGCAGTTTTTCGTAACTTACCAACATCCGTGGAGAATAATTGAGCACAAATTACAAGAGGCGTTCTCCCACGGCAGAGCAGATAGTATCTCTGCCTGCCGTACAAAAGACCGGGGGTTCAATTCCCCACCCGGGCAAACTGGCATCAACTATAATCTATTACTTTTTCAAAGTAATGTGCCCAACACTGACAATGATAGATGAAATTTGACAGCAGTGTCCACACTGCAACAGCAATGCAAAAATATGTGCATTAATAAGAGGATTTAAGAAAAGAAAAAAAGTCATCATAAAAATTACTTTCCCCAGTAATTGAATTACTCTTCTGCAGCAGTAATTGAGTAGTAATCAAAATTACTTTTTTACAGAAGAAATTAGTAATTGTAACTTATTCGTTTTGTGAGTAATTGGTCCCAACACTGATGGTGTCACAAGATGCTTGACTTTTCTAATCCCCAGGACAGCTGGGGAAACCTTGGTGTTAAAATTCAACAAGTAACACTGTTCCTCAGTTACTGTCAGTGGGTCCTTAAGCAACGCTCTTTATCTCCAAGTTGTCATGACTCCTCTGTCAAGTCCCCAGTGTTAAGGTCATGTTTTCTTTGTTGCCATTTATATCCATCTGCACTTCCAGGTTTTATTTTGAAATACTCACTCCTCTTTTGTTGCAGACAACTCCCAGTTTCCTCCCTCAGCACACCTGCTCCTCATTCCCCCTGATCAGGGTTGCCAGGTGTATGATAATTATCGTATTTGTACGATAATTTGGCCCTCTGTACGATGTACGATCAATAATCCCCAAAAAGGCCAAATGTACGATAATTTGACCATTTCAAATTATTGCCTACCGCAACTGTCAGCCGGAGAGTTTTTTTTTTTTTTTTAACCCTGAAGGCATTTATCCCCATGTAACATCGTTCCAGCCAGTCGTGCTTTGCTGAGCGTGAGATACGAGTGACGTCTATGCGTTTGTCTCAGAACAACGAGCATGATTGGCTGAATGGTCAGCTGCGCCCGCCCCACAAGACGCTCACAGGACTGTGACAGGACTGTGCACAGGTCAGGTCCTGACCTGTGCACAGTGCAGCTTGTGTTATTTGCTTTCCTTAGGTCCATGAGACATTCCCGACTGCGCACCCCGCGCATGAGTGCCCCCCCACCCCCCACCCCCGGCAGCACCTGCACAGGTGTTCGATAATTTACCTCAAAATACAATAATTTTGGTACGATAATCCTACATTTCCTACCTGGCAACACTGCCCCTGATTACCACTCACCGGTCCCTTGTTCCAGCCTCATCACCCTCAGTATATAAGCCCTCTGTTTACTCTCCCTAAGAGCCAGATTGTCTAGCTCTAATGTTACGACTCTCCAGCGTTTTGCCTCATGTTTCCAGACTGCCTTGTATACCGACCTTTACCTGCCTTGAGATTCTGCCTCTCCCTGTTGATTTGAACTTGGGGACATTTTATGGAGTTGTGCATTTGACAGATTTAGGATATTTGTGTCCACATGATATCAAGAACCAGTTCCATTTCACTCACATTTGACATCAATGGAGGTGGAGTCAGATGTCTTCTCCCCCAGCTCATTCTGCGCTGTGCAGTAAAACACTCCAGAGTCAGAGGACTGGATGGAAACAAAGTCCAGCTGTGGTCCTGTCCTGAAAGGTTCCTGGTCTGGATTTCCATTCTTCTTGTACCAGCTATAAGTAGCTGCTGGGTTAGCATCACTGCTGCAGGTCAGATTCACTGAACTGCCGTTCACTATTTCACCAGAGGGACTCACTGACACTGAGGGAACCTTCGGAGCATCTGGAAAATAAGTGAGAATGTGTTTTCTGCTATGGCACATACTGGATTTAAATGATCAGATTAGTAGTAAATGGGGTAGTGTGACTACAAGTCTGATGGTTCCAATCCTCACCACAGCTGAGAAAATCTGAGTGACAAAAGTGACCTAGTAAACATTCAATTTCCACCTCAACAGCTACCTTCAATGTCCCCTTAAGCAAGACACTTTATCTCCTGCAGGCAACGTGCTCCTTACTGAACTACAGTAGCAGACTGAATGTGAAGCAAGGCAGAGCTCAAAAAATATACACTCAACAAAACCTTCACCTTGTTAATAAAGGGTAAAAAAAATGATGATTACTTTGAACTAATTATTTATCACTTACATTTCACATCAATAGAGGTGGAGTCAGATGTCTTCTCGCCCAGCTCATTCTGCGCTGTGCAGTAAAACTCTCCAGAGTCAGAGGACTGGATGGAAACAAAGTCCAGCTGTGGTCCTGTCCTGAAAGCTTCCTGGTCTGGATTTCCATTCTTCTTGTACCAGGTATAAGTAGCTGCTGGGTTAGCATCACTGCTGCAGGTCAGAGTCACTGAACTGCCCTCAACTATTTCACCAGAGGGACTCACCGACACTGAGGGAACCTTTGGAGCATCTGGAGGACATGATGTTAACATACATTATATTAAAGAAGAAGGATGTGTTTTATCAAAATAGCTGTGAGATGGCAACATCTGAAAGGTTAGAGAAGCAGGCCTCTGAATGAAGATGATAGTCATGTTGATGAATTGCAAAAGCTGAATGACTGACAGTAATAAAATGCAAAGGTGTCAGTGGAAAACTCTGACATGCTGCTATGTTACCATGATAGTGACGTGGTGGAATAAACTCACACACTGAAGGAGAGCGAAAACCCTCATGTCCTTTTAGAGCACAAGAATAGCTGTCATCAGGATAGATTTTGACTGTGTAATAAGAAGAAGTTCCTTCCATAGTTTTCAATTCATTCTTGTACCAGATGTAGAAAGGACGAGCAGCTTGACTGCAAATGCTGCGACACTTCAGCTCTGCCTCTGTGTAACTCTGGTGGATTGAAGATCTGATCACCTGCACCTGGAGATCTGGATATATGAACATATAACAGAAATGTCACAGGTCACAAAATACTCAAATACACAAATGTACAGTATCAAATAAGTAAAGAGATAAAAAAACAATTCCCGTATGTTAAATATTGTGAGGTATTAAGTAAATTAATTGATGGATGATATAAAGTCAGTATGAATAAGTGAGTGTCAAAACTTTTTTATAATCTCCATGAAATTATTCCACAATAAATATTCAGTACTATTCACCACATTTGCTTGCCATGAGGAAGATTAATTTTGTGTGTAATGTATCAGTTTGTATTCAGCAGTACCTGTGACAGTCAGAGTTGTACCAGGTAAACTGCTCCACAGTGAGGCACAGTGATCACGTATCACCATCAATTTGACCTTACATCATTATCAAAGTATTTAATAGTATTCATATGTTGATATGTCATGAATTTATTTAAAGTTAACATGTTGTATCAGTTTGTGTTCAGCAGTACCTGTGACAGTCAGAGTTGTACCAGGTAAACTGCTCCCCCATTCAAAGTTGTGTGTTTTGAATTTGAAGCGATACTCGGCTGAATCGCTCTCTCTCAGCTCAGTGATTCTCAGAGTGGAGCGTCCTCTCTCTTCAATCAGCTGGACACGACCTGCAAACTCTGAGTCCCCACTGAGGTCCTCAGGTTGAGAGGAATCCCACCATCGATCACTACGTTTGAGACTGAACCAGAAATTGGATCTAACATAATATTGATAATTGTTGTATGAACAAGAAATGTCCACTGATGAGCCCTTCACAGCACAGATGCTTCTGTCAGTGTAAGTCACTCTCTTGCAGGTTTGACCGCGGACACCTGAAAGATGAGACAGGTTTTAAACAGCAGCAGTCAGAAGTGCATCATTTCCTGCAGTAATCCAGAGCAGCTTGTATGGAAAACTGACAGCAGTAGTGATGTTGTGTAGCTGGATGGTTGGAGAATAGCTCACTAATACACACAGGGTGAAGGGGGTTTGATTCTTATTGAGGCCATCCATATTCAATACATGTAGTCCTGGTCGAGCACACAACCTTAAACAGGCAGGAGTATTAACATGTATATAGTTTTAACATGTCTTTCTGTTTGAAACTAAATTTTAAATACTACACATTGGTCAACTTTCTACCTCTAATCTGGAAACGTATCTCTGTATAGGATATATACATTTTAAAAGTTGCTTAATAACAACATGAACCCTGTCACATGTTTTCCCCATCAAAATGTTAGGGCAATAGTCATGATTAGTTTTATGAATTTATATTGTTGTTTCATTGAAAATAACTATGATTCATATATAATTACTTATCACATGGTCAGCATGTGGTAAGTGGTGGTGATGATGATTTGTGTTCAGGCTGATGAAGCAATGACAGAAAACCTGAACTGAGGAATGTGACCTAGATACTAGAGCCAGACGAGACTTTTGATAAATGATACCTTGATTTGGTGAAAACCTTCAAAACCGTCCGCTACAGGATGTTAAAGAGTTTGTATGTCCTGGTGCACGTTGCCTGTTTTAGGGCTAACTAAAAGCTTCCACCAGATGGCGCTATTTTACTGACACACTGTGTAGAAAACTCACACACTGAAGGAGAGTGGAAATCCTCACATCCTTTCAAAGCACAGGAATAGCTGTCATCAGGATTAAAGTTGCCTCTGTAAGAAGAGGAAGTTCCTTCCTCAATTTTCTTTCCATTCTTGTACCAGACGTAGGAAGAACAATCAGCTGATCGACAAATGCTGCGACACTTCAGCTCCACCTGGCCGCCTGTTAATTTGATCACCTCCACCTTGAGATCTGCATGTGTGAACATGAAACAGAAATGTCACTGTTTACTAAACACTCAGTCGTACAAACACACTGTGCAGGGTCAGAGTAGCAGTTATAAATAAGTGGCAAATAAGGAAATAAACTGATGAATCACCCAATCAAGGTGAATAAGGGAGGAAACAGAGGCACAGTGATCACGTATCACCATCAATTTGACCTTACATCATTATCAAAGTATTCAACAGTATTCATATGTTGATATGTCATGAATTTATTTAAAGTTAACATGTTGTATCAGTTTGTGTTCAACAGTACCTGTGACAGTCAAAGTTGTACCAGGTAAACTGCTCCTCCATTCAAAGTTCAATGTTTTGAATTTGAAGCGATACTCGGCTGAATCGCTCTCTCTCAGCTCAGTGATTCTCAGAGTGGAGCGTCCGCTCTCTTCAAACGGCTGGACACGACCTGCAAACTCTGAGTCCCCACTGAGGTCCTCAGGTTGTGAGGAATTTTGCCATCGATCACTACGTTTGAAACTGAACCAGAATTTTGATCTAACATCATTTTGATAACTGTTGTATGAACAAGAAATGTCCACTGATGAGCCCTTCACAGCACAGATGCTTCTGTCAGTGTAAGTCACTCTGTTGCAGGTTTGACCGTGGACACCTGAAAGATGAGACAGGTTTTAAACAGCAGCAGTCAGAAGTGCATCATTTCCTGCAGTGATCCAGAGCAGCTTGTATGGAAAACTTACAGCAGTAGTGATGTTGTGTAGCTGGATGGTTGGAAAATAGCTCACCAACACACACAGGGTGAAGGGGGTTTGATTCTTACTGAGGCCATCCATATTAAACACACACAGTCCTGGTAGAGCATATTAACTAAAAACTTCCACCAGGTGGCGCTATGTTATTGAGACACTGTGGAGAAAACTCACACACTGAAGGAGAGTGGAAATCCTCATGTCCTTTTACAGCACAGGAATAGCTGTCATCATTGTTAAAGTAATCTTCATAGGAAGGAGAAGTTCCTTCTTTAAATTTCTGTCCATTCTTGTACCAGATGTAGGAAGGAGGACCAGCTAGAGGACAGCTGCTGAGACACTTCAGCTCTGCCTGGGAATAAGACGAGTTTGGAGTCACCTCTATCTGGAGACCTGGGAATTTTTTCAATCACACACACACACACACACACACTCACACACACACACACACACGATCACAACAGTATCCTAGATGCTGGCATTATGTGGAACTGAATTAAAAAGTCATCTGATGAAAATGTTACCTGTGACAATTAAAGAGACTCCAGGTTCACCAGTGTATTCCCCTCCTGGTTGGTTTGTTATGAACCTGAACTTGTACACAGCTGAGTCACTCTCTCTCAGGTCACTGATTCTCAGTCTGCTGTACGGCTTATAACTGCTATAATACTGATCATTACCCTGATACTCCACTCGACCTTCATACTCTGAGTCTGATCTCAGATCCACAGGTTCTTTATCCTCCTCCTTAGTAAACCACAGTGCTTGTTCAACTCTGGTAACTGCTTCTTTTTCACTGTATGGGTATGTGTAGCTGCACTGCATTTCCACTGTTGATCCTTTTAAAGCACAGATCTCAGTAGGAGTGTAAGTCGCTGCCTCACCATCCTGTCCCTGCACCACTGTAACACAGAGCACATCAGAAACCACAATCAGCTTCATAAAAACATCAGAGGACAGACTTTTATCTGTAAGGGAACTGATTCAGGATATGAAGTTTGGACCACACTTAATTTTGACAGCCAGTTGTCATTTAGTTTTAAAAATAGTCTTTTGACTAAAATGAATCACATTTTAGTCAGTTGGATTTTGTTTTTGTTGACAAAACTTCAGTGATTTTAATCAATAAAAACAAACGCTTTAATCTAATTCTACTGAATCTTTAAAAAACAGTTCTTCATTACATTCACTTTTTTAGTGACCTTTACACATATTGATCTATATCCCTCATTATAGTTTCATGTGTTTTGTATGCAGCTTTTCTTTTTATGCTGTATTTGAAATTGAAAGTCAAGTCCATATTGAGGTCATTAGGTTTGTTTTAATTTTCTCTATTTCTGGTATGTTTGTATCTTTTTATTTATTGAAAAAAAAAGTCATATTTAGTCATATTTTTGCCAACATAAACTCATTTTTGTTTAGTTTTCATCTTGTTTTTATCCTAAAAAGAGAGTTGTTGACAAATACTTTCAGTCATACTTTTAGTCATAAAAGTCATAAAATGAACACCGGCATTTAATTGCTTTGCAAAATCACTTGAGGATTCACATGATCTCAGCTCCACTGGAAGTCAAAGTGAGACAAAGAGCATCTTGACACCAAGACGATCTTGAGAAAAGGGAAGCTGGACGAGCTTCAGACTGCTCAGAATGACAAGTGCTGATCTGCTGCAGCAGTTCCTCATTCTGTGTCGACCTCACCGCAGCTCAATAATCTAATTATTTGTCTATTCTACATTATTATTCTGAGGACACAGGAGTATTTGCTGCTGCTGGGTGCTGTGGCTTTGGCTCTTATTCCTTTTCTATTGAAGGCAGGGAGAGTTAAAAATCTATTAGATGAAGCTGATTCTCCTGTTGCTCTCTGTTCTGAGTCTCTGTGGTTAAAGGTGTTGAATTTGAAACTCACAAAAACATCTCAAAACTGCCATTTGCCAGACCACATTCAGCATTCTGGCAGTTGAAAAATAACAGTGGACATTCAAAATAATTTTCTCCTTGTGGTGGAGCAGTGCAGCAGCGATACTTCACTGTTGTAAACATGTTAAATGACAAACCTTGGGCCAATCAGTGTTATTTTTATTTGCACATAAGAGAGGTAGTTTTACTGAACAGCTTTAATGGTAGAACATCAATTATGAGAAGGGCAACATGCAGGACATAAAATGCTGAGTGTATTTTGAGGGCTGACTCTATGGCTAAGAAACTTTTAAATAATACTAATAAAGCTTTCTGGAAAGAGGTGAAACACATTAATAATTGCAAACCCTCTGTACCGTATACAGTAGATGGAGTCTCTGGTGCTAATGCTATTGCTGAACTCTGGCGAAGACATTATAGTGAATTGTTTAACTGTGTTCAGACTAATGGCTATCAAGTAGCAAATGTTGAAAATATAGATGTGATCAGATCCCATGAGATTTCTCAAGCGATTAAAAACGGATCTGTTAATAAAACGAAAGGTATGGATTCTATCTCCACTGAACATCTCAAATTTGCAAGCTCAAGGTTATGTACACTTCTTGCCTTATGCTTCACTGCTCTGATAGTTCATGGCTTTCTTCCAGACTCTATGATGACAGTGCTGCTGGTTCCTGTGGTTAAGGATAAAGCAGGAAAAGTGGGCTCTACAGATAACTATAGACCCATCGCTCTAGCCAATATATTGTCGAAAGTTGTTGAACAAATTCTCCTAGAGAGGATCAATGAACTAATTATTTCCACAGATAATCAGTTTGGTTTTAAACCAAGGCACGGTACAGATATGTGCATATATGTGTTAAAGGAACTCATCTGTTTTTATGTGTTTTTTAGATGCCTCTAAGGCATTCGATCGGGTGAATCATGGGAAATTATTCAAAAAATTGAGTGCAGCCGGTGTCCCTAATTATATAATCAGAATCCTGTCCTATTGGTATGCCCAACAGACCATGCAGGTTAAATGGGACAACTGCTTGTCTGCTCCTTTTCATGTCAGTAATGGAGTAAGACAAGGGAGCATCTTATCTCCTATCTTATTTAATTTCTACATGAATGATTTATCAAAAAATTAAGCTCATGTCGAACTGGCTGTATGGTCGGTAGTACAGTGATGAACCATCTTATGTACACTGATGATTGTGTGATTTTTAGTCCGAGCTCAGCTGGTCTGCAGCAGCTCCTTAATGTGTGCTCTGTGTATGGGGAACAACATAATATAAAGTACAACGATTCAGAAAGTGTTATCATGATTTGCAGAACCATGGAGGACAGACATATGACTTTTCCTGACTTTAAACTCTCAGGTAATGTTCTAAATATCTGCAGTAAAGTGAATTAAAGCTGCAAACAGTGTTGGACGGGCCCTCGCACCCGTGCCGCCTCGTGCCCACTTGTGCCCGGTGGCTGTGGCATTGAGCACACACGCACACACACACACAGTTGTTACTGCTCCTTCCCAATGAGTGTGCATTGGGAGAATGCTGCAGGCAGCTACTGTGAGTCAGAGGAGTGGAGGAGGGGAGGGAGAGCAGTGCAGAGAGCAGAGCAGAGAAAAAAAAACACACACCTGTTAAACAGGTCTTCACCGCGGCCACAAACTTTTTCCAATCCACAGCACGTCCTCCTATTTTTGTAGGAGAATTCATCCTCTTTCCATCTGCATAGGTTTGGAAGCTGTCAGACATTTACTTTGGACTGCTGGGGCCTAATTAGTGCCCATTGTCAGGCAAGTGCCTGTTTATTAACAGCAGGCACACCAGGGTCCATGGGAAAAAGTGGAGGTGTTGGTTGTGGACACTCTGACTTTGAGGGCTTCTGAAATCCAAACGGTTCGAAATTATACTTAACCTTGAAGAACTTTTGTTAAGCACTGTTTACTCTGTCATGTATTAAATTTTCAAGCCGATAAAATTAACGCCCTGGGAGTTTATAGATTTTCTGCAAAGCGCAAATTTGGGCGAAAACGTGACTTTCAAATGCAAATTGCGGACTTCCTGTTGGTTTTAGGTGGGGGGCACGAGCACGAAAAAATGTCGGGCTTGATGAGATCTACCTTTCGGCGCTGGTTTGGTCTTTCTATGACATTCCTGTGGGCCACAGCGGCTGCCTTTGCGTCCCTAGGTGGCGCTACCGAGCCCATTTTTGCACCGGGGGAGTCCAATTTTTGATTTTATCGAATTCTTCACCAGACCTGGTGTGCGTGCCGAATTTGGTGAGTTTTTGAGCATGTTTAGGGGGTCAAATTAAGCCTCAAAGAGACGTAATAATAATAGCGGGAAAAAAAACGAAGCAAATAGCGAAAAAAAAAACGAAGCAAATACAATAGGGCCCTCTTCCAGAGAGGCGAGGGCCCTAAATATCTTGGTCATGTGATCACAGACCAACTGACAGATGATGAGGACATGTATCGTCAGTGTTGTATGTTGTATGTGCGAGCAAATGTTTTGTCACGTAAATTCGGTTGTTGCACTGTTGATGTGAAGCTGACTTTGTTTAAAGTGTATTGTTCACCCCTGTACACTGCTCATCTGTGGTTAAACTATAAAAAAGCGTGCCTGCAGAGATTACAAGTGGCATACAATGAAACTCTAAGGATACTTTTGAAAAGGCCTAGATGGACTAGTGCGAGTGAGGTGTTTGTGAGTGCTGGAGTGAACACGCTGCAAGCGGTCCTGAGAAATGTAATGCACAGGTTCATCTGCCGGTTAAATGATTCTGAGAATCAAATTGTTGTGGCACTGGTAAATATTATGTTCAGTGACACACGCTGCACATCTCACTTCTGGGGGCACTGGTATAAATGTCTTTTAAAAATGAGTCATTAGACTTTTTATTATTATTATTATTATTATTATTATTATTATTATTCTGTGTGTTTTTATTTTATTTTAATTTTAATTTTTTTGTATGGACCTTGAGTCTGGAATAAAGCATATCTATCTATCTATCTATTTTATTTTGGTAACACTGTGGTCTTGTTGCTGCTGCGGGAACTGTGGCAGGAAACTGCAGAGAGAAGCTGATGACTGAGGTGTGACAAACTATTTCAACCAACTACACGACATGGAGATGACTCTAATGTTCATCAGTATCATCTATACATGGACAAGGCACACTGATGTGAGAGCATCATGAGGCTCCATAAATTCTTGGGATCAATTTATTGTCAGTTCATCCAATTCACAATGAAAATCAAACCTGCAGTTCACTTCTACAACAGAGGAAACTCCATTCTTGTTAAGATGAAAGAGCTGATTGAATGGACTGTGAACTGAACCCAGACCTGCTCCACACATCACAGCCACAGTGATATGAACGTCTCCTAAACAGAGATTACAAACATCTTTCTCTCCTGAAAAGTCTTTCCAGAGGAACAGAGCTGTGCTGGATGGTGGAGACATGAGATGACACTTTTGTGGACGACAGCACCCAGCTGCAGACTGGAAGATGAAGCCCCTGGCTGCACAAGACTCTGCTGAGACGGAGGTGAGACAGGTGGGAAATGCACTATTATGAATCCCACTAGAGTTCTGGGTAAGACTTACTGTCATTGTTAAGGTCACCTGACAGCCGCCTCACTAACAGTGCGTAGTCAAACGAAGGAAATTAGAACAAAAAAAACTGATATACTGATAAAAAGTCATAATTGAACTGTGCAGTTATGGTTGTTAAGTATTTTTGCCTTTTGCCTGCATGAATTTTAGGGACAACATTCATGTTGCCTAGAACATGAAATCTGTCCAATTTGGTGAGACCATGACCTTCCTCTTTTCACTTTAAGCAGGCCCCAGAGGGCTTCTTCCTCTGAAATTCTTGTGTTTTGATGAATAACCATGAGATGATTTTAAAATTGTTGGAAACAGCCTTGACATTTACGGTGATTTCTTTTTCAATGCTGCATTAAACTAAAGACTACGCAAGTTGATTAGAGCACCAGCAAAATATCAAAGATGTCAAAGTTAACTTACAATACCTGGCACAAAAAGAAGAAAAACAACAAATCCACTTGCTGCTGCGGTGAAACTCATAGCTGGTCCTCTCCTCTCTCTGTCGGGGCTTCAGAGATGCTAAAACAGATCAGCGGGTAGGAAATATACAGAACATCTGTACGTCATGTCACCTTTCTAATCGATGTTGAATCTCAAAACTGAACTGTAAAACAACATGAAAGGTGTGAAGAACAACGCCTTGAAGGGGAGGAGGTTATGATCTTGAGAGGGAAGTTTCTTGTCTGGCACTTCTGCGGTCAACAAACAGAGACTCAAACTATTAGAAATCAACCGGCTTCCTTCCTCTTCACACCTATAAACAACACAACTTTCTGGTAAATGCCCAAGTTTAAAGGAAAAGGTTAAAGTTTAAGAAAAAAAAGGGGACATGTTAGAGACAAACAGCCCCCCCACACACACACACCCCAGCATACAGCCTCCCTGCTCCAGCCTGTCCTTCACAGCACAGGTGAGGAATCAGCTCCAGGGGAGGGAAAATGACCACTTCACCTTGAGTCTCTAACTGTCACAGGTAACTTTTGAATTGGATGACTTTTTAATTAAAGCATTTTTTCTCTTCACCATCTTAAAGTGTGTGTTTGTGTGTGTATGTGTGACATTTCTGTTCAGTGTTGACAGATCCAGACCTTCAGGTTCAGGCGATCAGATCAATCTACCAGTCTTCTTCCTGCAGAGCTGAAGTGTCTCAGCAGCTGTCCTCTAGCTCGTCGTCCCTCCTACATCTGGTACAAGAATGGACAGAAAATGAAGGAAGAAACTTCTTTCTATGCAGATTATTTTAATTATTAGGACAGCTATTCTTGTGAAACAACATGTGCCTCTCTTCATGCTGCTCGTCCAATGCTGATCTGAAAGCAGCTTCAGGCCTTGCAGAGGAGGCATCAACATCCACGTTGCTCTGAGAGAAACCACTCGGATGCTCCCCCGACCTCCAGGTGCTGGTGTGCCTGCTCGCTCCACATGGAGGCTGCAGCTCTTTCCTCTGATCTACGAGGACGTGAGGATTTCTGCTCTCCCTCAGTGTGTATGTTTACTCCACAGTGTAATCAGTGACATAACGCCACCTGGTGGAAGATTTTACGCAATGCACTGTAACAGGACAGCATGTATTCAATGTGTGTGTTGCAGCCTGATGTTATAATCTTTTAAATTCATTTTTCTCTTGTTGATCTACACCCAGTACCTCATAATGACAATTTGATAGACAGAATAAAAAAAATAGAATTTTAGATTTTTTTTTTTTTTTTGCAAATTTATCAAAAAGGAAAAACTGAAATATCTGGCACAAGTATTCAGACCTTTTGCAGCAACACTTGAAATTTAGCTCAGGTGCCTCCCATTTCTCTTGATCATTGCTGACATGTTTCTACACTTTGATTAGAGTCTACCTGTGATAAATTAAATCGACTGGACATGATTTGGAAGGCCACACAGCTCTCTATACAAGGCCTCACAGCTAACAGTGCATATCAGAGCAAAAACGAAGCCGTCAGGACTCTTCCAAGAGCCAGTCGCCCGGCCAAACTGAGCAATCGTGGGAGAAGGGCCTTAGTAAGAAAGGTTAGCAAGAACTCGATGGTCACTCACACTGAGCTTCAGAGATCCTGTGTGGAGATGCGATGAAGTTCCAGAAGGACAACCATCACTGCAACCCTTCACCGATCTGGGCTTTATGGCAGAGTGGCTTGACGGAAGCCTCTCCTCAGTGTAAAACACATGAAAGCTGCTTGGAGTTTGAAAAAAAAAAAAAAAAAAGCAGCAGGGACTGGGAGACTGGTCAGGGTTGAGGGAAAGCTGAATGGAGCAAAGTACAGAGATATCCTCAATGAAAACCTGTTCCACAGCGCTCAGGACCTCAGACTGGACCAAAGGTTCACCTTCCAACATGACACTGACCCTAAGCACACAGCCAAGACAACACAGGAGTGGCTTAGGGACTCTGTGAATGTCCTAGAGCGGCCCAGCCAGAGCCCTGACTTGAACCCTATCCAACATCTCTGGAGAGACGGTCCCCATCCAACCTGACCGAGCTTGAGAGGATTTGCAAAGAAGAACGGCAGAAAATCCCCCAGTCCAGGTGTGCAAAGCGTGTTGCATCATACCTAAAAAGCATCGAGGCTGTACTTGCTGCCAGAGGTGCTTCAACTAAGCGCTGAGTAAAGGGTCTGAATACTTATGTTAATGTGATATTTCAGTTTTTCCTTTTTTATAAATTTACAAAGAATTCTACAATTCTGGTCTCACTTTGTCATCATGGGATACTGAGTGTCGATTAATGAGAGACAAAATGAATTTAAACGATTGTAGCATCAGGCTGCATCATAACAAAAGTGAAAAAAGTGAAGGGGGTCTGAATACTTTCTGAATGCACTGTATGCTGTGGCCCTGATGAGGAAGTTGGCTGGAGCAGGAGTCAGGCATAGAGCAGCATTCACTAGCTCTACACAGACACTGCATTCACCTTTACCAGGGAAGCATTCCTCACCGCACAGACATGAGAGTGAAATCAGCATCATCATGGGGAATATGAACATATCTTTAAACCAGATCTCTGTTGCTTTCAGAGGAACGGAGCTGTGTGGAGACGTGCACACCTGTAGGAGTTACTGATGTGGTGCTGCAGGAGTCCAGGCAGAGGGCGCTCTCTCTGGCTCGCTTTCAGATGAAAACAAAACAGATGGGCGCAATAACCTTTAATAAACTTGGTCATTTGCCAGCATTCTCTGTGTCATTCTTTTTTCAGATGAAAAGAGGAAGGGAAACTGGTTCATTTTTAACTCCAAGTGTCTGTGTCACACCAACTTCCCTTTCATGATGAAGCCCTTCATTATAAGAGGTTTTGATTCCTTTCACATTTTTATAGCTTCACCTAAAGATTCAACAGCTATTTGAAAGGTTTGCTGATGTGACTGACAGATTTCTCATGTTCTGCACGATCTAGCCTTTGCTGTTGATGTGTTTTAACGTCTCCGAAGCCTCAACAGGGAGAGGAGAGGAGCAGCTATGAGTTTTACAGCAGCAGCGTGTGGATTTGTTGTCTTCCTTCTGTCTGTGCCAGGTATCATACATTTACATTTTAGACACTGGGCTGGTGTGCTAATCAACTCCATCTTAATGATAATAAGCTTAAATGTGCTTGAGTCGGCCGTTTTGAGGAATTTTAAAATGGACTCAGTGGACTCATCAGAGTAGTTTAATAATAAAATGTAGTCAATGATTAAATATTGCTAAAACATAGATGAACATAGATGAAAAACTGACTGATTTTATCAACCTCTCTTTAGAAAATGACACCTCTTTTTTCATTTAGAGTGAACCATAATCTGCCTTGAATCGTTTTATGACAATGAGTGGCAGACAGGGCCGCCCCTCCCTAAATACACAACTCGTGGTGTGTGTAGGGCCTCATGTTGCGCTGGGGTCCTCATGTGAAAATGTGGCTGGCGAGGCCCCCAAGTGCCAAGTCCAGTCAGCTGAGGTCTGTCATCTACCACACATATCACTGTAATGATTGACAGTCAACATCTGTCCAATCACTGCTCAGAGCTGGACAGGTTAAACTTACCTTTGTTCAAAGACACAAGGGTCTAGCTGCTATTTTTTTCTATTTCAGGTTAAAAGTTTTTTAAGGAAAAAAATGCTCTTGACATTTTTTTTTTATTATTATTGATGTCATTTATTTTTCATTTCAGATGTTTGCTCGTATTAATCAATATTGTTACATGAAATGGCATTTTGTTATGCCCTGATTTTGTCCCTATTGTAAACCTGGTGGGTGAGAGGGAGCATGTGCCTGGGTGCCTCATGACAAAATTTGCTTAGAGACCCAGTTTGGCCAGGGGCAGCTCTAGTGACAGATTTCTGGTTAATTTATGGTTTATTTTGACAGCTACAGCTGCTCAATTTTAATAGCCAGCAACCTTCAATTTGCTCTGCGCCCCTCTGAGTGACAGAGTGCCATTACAGCTCACAGAGGTGCTACACATCTACCATGAAAAAAGGCCAAAGCCACAGCACCCCATGCTAACAAATGATGGCTTTCACTCCTAAATCTTACATATTATTTCATGACAAATACAAAAATGCTACTTTAAATGAATCAGTCAGCATCTGAGAATGCATAAACTGATTCTGATTAACAAGCTCTTTTATATGCAAATAACTTTAGATGGCTCCTAAACTCAATATTTACCCATATGCCTACAGTAACTTTGACACTGGCAATAAATATGGAGGGCTGGTGTCAACTTTTTGTAAACACTGGATTTGGAGCAAAACTCAAATATTCCCTTGTCTTTGATAATTTGTGATGGTCAACTGACAGGAATCGCACATTGATTTCTGCAGTACTTAGGTGTATAATGAGGAGCTTACACAGCAGCTGCAGTAGATCAGCATTTCTTGTTCTGAGGAGTTTGAGGTTTGTCCAGGTTCCCTTTTCTGAAAACCGTCTTGGCATTAAGATTTTCTTTGTCTCATTGACTTTGGATGAAGCTGAGATGAAGTGAGCACCAAAGTGGTTTGGGGGAAAATAGTAGTTTGTGATTGTGGTTTTTGATGTTCTCTGTGTTGCAGTGGGACAGGGCCAGTATGTCTGGGAACTGACTTACACTGCTACTGAGATCTGTGCCTTCAAAGGATCAACAGTGGACATAGACTGCAACTACAATGATCAGCATCCGGATAATATTAGAGAAGCATCATGGTTTATTAAAAAGGCAGAAAGTGAATTTTTGAATCTGCAGCCGGGCCCAAACTCTGACAGTCGGGTGGAGATTCATGATAATCGGCCTTACAAAACACTGACAATCAAAGACCTGAGAGAGAGTGACTCAGCTGACTATGTGTGTGAGTTCACAACAAAACAACACGAGTCACTTTAAAAATCACAGGTAACATTTTCATCAGACGATTAATTTATTTATGTGGTTCCAAATAATGTTAAAAATCAAGGTGTGTGTGGTGTGTGTGTGTGTGTGTGTGTTTGAGTATTTACAATGGTAACCAATGAATGTTCTGCTCTGTGTTCACAGATCCAGATCTCCAGGTGCAGGTGATCAGATCATCAGTCTACCAAAACCAGAAAGAGCTGAAGTGTGTCAGCAGCTGTCCTCTAGCTGGTCCTGTTTCCTATGTCTGGTACAGGAATGGAGAGAAAATTACAAACGGAACTGTTGCTTATTACGAAGCCAAGATTTATCTTGGTGACAGCTATTCCTGTGCTGTAAAAGGACATGAGAGTTTCCGCTCTCCTCCAGTGTGTAAGTTTATTTCACAGCATGTCACTATCATGGTGATATAGAAGTGCATATTTTAAAGCACCAACCCCCCAACACACACACACACACACACACACACACACACACACATACACATACACATACACATACATCCAGACACAAACTTTGTCCACTAAAATAATTGCCTCTAACACAATGATAGTTATTCAACACATCATCAAAATGTTTATCAGCTTCATTCACAGACCTGGTTCTTGAACCTTTAGGATTCTAATGTCCCACAGATAGGAACTGTGAAGTATTTGACTTTGTTCCATGACAATACACATTGTCAAATATGTTGACATCATGTCCTCCAGATGCTCCGAAGGTTCTCTTTGTGTTGGTGAGTTCCTCTGGTGAAATAGTGGAGGGCAGTTCAGTGAATCTGACCTGCAGCAGTGATGCTAAACCAGCAGCTGCTTATACCTGGTACAAGATGAATGGAAATCCAGACCAGGAACCTTTCAGGACAGGACCACAGCTGGACTTTGTTTCCATCCAGTCCTCTGACTCTGGAGAGTTTTACTGCACAGCGCAGAATGAGCTGGGCAAGATGACATCTGACTCCACCTCTATTGATGTCAAATGTGAGTGTAATGTAACTGGTTCTCGATATCACCTGGGCACAAATATCCAAAATCTGTCACCTTTAGTTTTTATTAACCAAGGAAAGGTTTTAAAAGGTGTATGTGTTTTTTTCAGCTTTGCCTTGTTTTATATTCACACACTACAGCACATGGAGATGAAGTACACTGCCTAAAGACACACTGACATTAGTAACTGAGAGACAGGAGAGTGTGACTTATTGAATTTTTACACCAAGGCTTCCCCAGCTGGACTGAGGATTAGAAACATCAAACATCTTGTGACATCATCTTCAAGGCTCTTTACAACGAGTCTGATTATTTACATCCAGTTTATGTCATTGCAAAAACACATCCTCACTTTAACCTCATTTTCCAGATGCTCCGAAGGTTCCCTCAGTGTCGGTGAGTCCCTCTGGTGAAATAGTGGAGGGCAGTTCAGTGAATCTGACCTGCAGCAGTGATGCTAACCCAGCAGCTAATTATACCTGGTACAAGAAGAATGGAAATCCAGACCAGGAACCTTTCAGGACAGGACCACAGCTGGACTTTGTTTCCATCCAGTCCTCTGACTCTGGAGAGTTTTACTGCACAGCGCAGAATGAGCTGGGGAAGAAGACATCTGACTCCACCTCTATTGATGTACAATGTGAGTGAAATGGAACTGGTTCTCGATATCATGTGGGAACAAACATCCTAAATCTGTCATCTTTAGTTTTTATTTACAAGGGAAAGATTTTGAGTTCAACACCAAGGTTTCCCCAGCTGTCCTGCGGATTTGAAACGTCAAACATCTAGTGACATCATCTTCACAACTGTTTACAACTAGCCTGATAATTTACATCCAGAATGTCTTATTGCAAAAACACATCCTCACTTTAACATGACTTTCCAGATCCCTCTGCTGGAAAACACATGCAACATACGAATGCAGCCAGGGCGATTCTCCACATCCTGATACCAATCACTCTGTTTCTCCTCTATTTGTGCATCAGGTAACAGAATTAAAATCCATCACTTCTATTAAAAGATTCCTTTCATATTTGATGAGTTTTCATGAACTGTTTGTTCTGAATTGTTGTTTTTGGTTGTTGAATGCAATCCAGGAAGAAGAAAACTGAGCAGAGTGACCCAGTACAGGTGAGAGAGAGAGAGAGAGAGAGAGAGAGAGAGAGAGCGAGAGAGAGAGAGAGAGAGAGAGATTTTTTGATTTTTCAAACCTCTTTTATTTGTTCAAACCGGTTTCAAATAATAAACAAATGACTAAACAGACAAAAACAAATGAGAACAAATACAGACCATGCTTAATTTAGAATACGACCAAAAAACAAATGATTGTCTTTCACAAAACACAAAAGTTGCTTAAGGCACCAAATGCTCTTGAACTCCTCCAAGTTATTGGTTAGGCTATAAAAACTAAAATCAGCTCTCAGCCTGGACTTCAGCATACGAACAAAAATAGTTTTTACATCAGTGTCTGAGGAGCCTGCTACTTTGTTTTTCCTGCTAAGGTAGACAGCCATTTTTGCCTGACCTAACAGGAAGTTGAAAAACTGGCACTTTGATCTCTCCTTTCCACAATACCTGTAACCCAGAATAAATACCTGGTGCGAAAAAATTTCTTTAAACCAACAAAACATGTCTGCCAACATTTGAAACAGAGAAAATAGTCGAACACACTCAAGAAAACAATGAAAAATTGTTTCCCTTTGTGTACAGAAGGGACAGGTATCACTTACACCAGGATTTATCACACAAACAAACGCATTAACTGCAACCGCCCCATGTAAGACTCTCCACTGGAGGTCACCTACTCTTTTTGTTAGTGGTGGTTTGTACAACCCTCTCCACTCAGGCCTCTGAGCCTCTGTTAGGCCCAGATGAGCCCTCCATGGAGTATCTGTACGCCTCTGCAGTTTGACCTGATTAAGCATTTTCACCAAAAAATAGTACATGATTTTACCTTTTAAATTGTTCAGTGTTTGATTAATAACATTTAGTTTCAACAAACAACCATCATCACACTTAAACACAGGAGCAATTTTTAAAATAGGAAAAGAGTCAGTGCTGTCCATTTTAATCTGTCCATCATAGTGAGCAGCGATAAGTGCCAGCTCAGAGCTGGACAGCTGTTGTTTCCAGCCTCTAAGCAGGAGGCTGCTCACTCTGACCGACCTGACCCCCAAACATGAGGCCAGACCAGCAGCATTATCCAGGTGAGGGCCGCACACCTCCACCACACGGCCCACTGTGTAGATTTGAGCCTCACAGAGTTTCTGAAGCAGAGACGGCCCAACCTCGCAGGAGAAACGAGTCCCATGCACCACCGGCTACTTAAGAAGCCAGAACAAGGAATCCTCACTCTTTAGTCTTTCTTTACGGAATAGACTCCACACTTTCAACAATCCTTTATAATAACAAGGCAGATGGTCCAGCTTATAACTATTCAAATCCATTAAAAACAGAGACTCGGCAGACCCAGCCCACTACACCGTTCCAGTAAGCTGCGGGCTACAGGCCTCCAGGCTAAATCAGGGGGTCCAGTCAGGAAGCGTTGGATAAACTGGAGCCTGAAGGCAGCCCCTCTGCTCGCCAGGTGGATGAGCCCATGTCCTCCTTCCTCCTTTGGCAGAAAAAGAACGCTTTGAGGGATCCAATGCAAGCGATCCCAAAAAAAATCAACCATAAGGGACTGGATTCTAGACAGTAAATTCACTGGAGGGTCTGAAACTGCTAGCCGATGCCACAGCATGGAGGACACCAAGTTATTGATGATTAAGGTTCTGCCTTTAAAAGACAATTTGGGTAGAATCCATTTCCATCTTTTGAGACGTCCTTCAACCCTCTCAAGAACATTGTCCCAGTTCTTTGAAGAGAAGGTATTCTCACCGAGGTAAACTCCAAGGTATTTAAAACCACCTGTCAAACACATTAGGCCTCCAGGTAACACTGTCCTCCTGCGCAGTCCATCTCCTACAGCTAAGGCTTCACTTTTTCCCCAGTTTTCCTTAGCAGAGGAAAATTTGCCAAAGTCTGTAACAGTTTCATTTAAAACATCGATTTCATGTTGGCTTTTAACAACAACAATAACATCGTCAGCATAAGCAGACAGTTTAAAACAATCATTGCTCCCAGGAGGAGAGAAACCAGCTAACTTCTGCCTTAGTTTGAGAAGTAAAGGTTCTATAGCCAAGGAGTACAACATGCCTGATAGTGAGCAGCCCTGTCTAACTCCTCTCTGAACCTTAAACGGCGCACTCAAAACACCATTAATCTTTAGCACACTCTCAATGTTACTGTACAAGACCCGAGTCATGGCTATGAGACCAGAGCTGAACCCAAAAGCTTTCAGTGTGCGCCACAAGTACCGGTGTTCAACCCGGTCAAAAGCCTTTTCTTGGTCCAGAGAAATCAGACCAAGCTCACAGTCCAATGAACCATAGAGGTCCAAAAAGTCCCGAATTAGAGCTATGTTATCAGTTATCAACCTGCTGGGTACACAGTACGTTTGGTCGACATGAATGACATGCTCCATCACTTTCCTTAGCCTTGTTGCCAACACTTTGGACAAAAGTTTATAGTCAGTGCACAAAAGAGACACAGGACGCCAGTTCTTAATGACTTGCAGATCCCCCTTCTTTGGAAGGAGAGTGAGGACAGCTCTCCTGCAGCTCAGAGGTAATAGTCCTTTGTTCAAACTGTCTCTCAGAACACACAACACATCAGCTCCAATAACAGACCAGAAAGTCTTATAAAAGTCAGCAACATCACAAAGATCAAAAGTTTCCAAAAGTTTGATGAGGCAGCTCTTTGATGCAGTGTGTGGTTCCTGATGGTTTCTATCTAGAGCAGGATTTTCTGTGCAATTGAAATCACCGCCCAGAAACAGATAATCATCAGTGTTACAATTACCAAGAACAGTTTTCAATGTGTCAAAAAACAACAGTCTCTCTGAACCCACAGTAGGAACATAAACATTTATAAAAGCCATTCTTATTTCCTCAAATTTAGCACTCAGCTTTAGCAACCGACCTGGAACTATTTCCTCAACTAAAACAGAACAAGGTAGGAAATCTCTAGAAAAGAGAATCCCAACTCCCCCACTAATATTGCTCTTATGGCTGAGAAAAACCTCCCCAGACGACTCCCTCATCCAGTCACACTCAATGTCTGAGGTGCTGTGAGTCTCTTGGAGGAAAACAACATTCAGCTGTTTATTTTATGAGTAAAGGCTTACAGTGCAGCAACAAAAAATAGCACAGACATGGGGTCAACATTTTTGGAAAGCTCTTGAACTCTACTATCATGCCCGATGGCAAACCAATAGGGGGCGCCACTGACTAGTGTCAAAACATGGAAAAAACATGATTTCACTATCTTAAGAAAAAAATAAATCAAATCTGACCAAACAGGCGTTCTTCCCACACCTAAAACTATAATAAAGATTGAAAAATTAGTGATCACAACATCACATAATAGACATAACATATTAGAACTACAAAATCTATGGCGCAGGACAGCTCTGTGTGTTGCAACTCTGCACGAATTGTAGTTCTGGTACCCCTCTTCCGGGTTAGGATAAACATTGTGAATTTAGGTTTAAAAACCATACATACGGCAGTTTTTCAACAGCAAAAGCATAACCTTAACATGTAGCCTATGTTTATACCACGAGTAAAGATGTGTTATGAAAAAAAAAAAAAATATATATATATATATAGACTATATAAATCGTTAGTGCTATTTTGACGTGTTTCCGCGGTTTTTCCACCCGCTCTGTTTCGCTGACTGAAAGGGTTGTGTTCAATGGCGTAACATATCAGCATATTATCAACTTTCATGCACTTTATTACACTTTATTGACTTTATTGATGAAAGTCAAATCAGACACGTCGCTGATAAACACTAGGATTATGGGTAATGTCGTGCTTCTCCGTGATATGACATCGCAAATAAAACGTGTTTTCTTAAAATAAAGTTGATATTATACGGGACTTGTGGACTCGGCTGAAGCACATGCCATCGTTACACATCCTCATAGCTCGTGGTAAGTCTGCCTTGGATGGTTACAACGTTATGGCTAATAATCAGACCTTTTTCCAGAATATCGATTAAATTTGCACTTCCGGGATCTATGAACTACCACCCACAGCGTGACGTCACGGAATCTCGCTGACTTTCAGTGAACACCGTTTGTGTGGTGATCACATGGAATTAAAACCATAGAAATCGATTAAAACAGGTTACATGCGAGGAGCACGCAATGCATTATTAGGAGGTCATGCTCATTTCACGGATTTCTGTGAGAGCAGGTTAACCCCACGCCTCCCTCCCCAGATTTACACAGCGAGCGGAAGCTACATCAGCGACAGTGGTAGCAGCGTCCATAGCAACAGCCATAGCAACGATAGAAACCTGAAAGAATCTTCGTAATAACTAACAAAGTAAACATTATATACACTAACTGAACGAAGATTTTGGAAATAAAATGCACATTTCCCGCTAGAAATGTTATCAAAACGCATTTGAATGCATAAACTCTCTTAAAATATTGCATTTTCCACTGAGAATAAAAGGAATGTCCGCCATTTTTTCTTAAGGCTCTCGCTTCGGGGCTCGCGCAGGCGCGCTGATCGCTCGTGCTGCTGGAAATTCGTAGGAATATGCACGGAAATTTGTGCATTATTTTTCGTACGATATACGAACCGTTTCATGAGAATACGTTGCACTGTGCGCTGCAGACTGCCCGTCAGCTCCGACGGGAGGTCCGGCCGCGGTGGCAGCGGGCCGCGGTGGCAGCGGGCCACCCGCCGACCCCGACGGGAGGCTCGATCCCGGAGGCAGCGGGCCGCCCGTCGACCCCGACGGGAGATCCGGCCGCAGCGGCAGCGGGCCGCCCGTCCCCCTCCCGCTCTGGGCATGAACGGACCAAATGTCCCTCTGCTCCACATCCAAAACATTTTAGTGTATCAGAGGAAACGTGTACAGTGTAATCAAAGTCATCTATGCGGAAACGCAAGGCTAGGTTCAGCTCCTCATTATTATTTTTGAGAACCATAAACACCTGTCTTCTGAAGGACATAACATGCTTAAGACAAGGTGATTTACAACCGAGGGGGGTCAGTTTAATCGGGGACATCAGCTGCCCGTGACGGGCCAGCTCTCTGGCTAACAGTTCATTTCTTAAGAAAGGGGGAACATTTGAAATGATAACTTTCTTAGCGGGGTTAACAAGAGAAAAAACCGGAGTCAGCGTCCCCTGAATTACCACTCCGCTCTCAATCACCTGATTCGCCTTATCAATGTCATCTAAGAAAATAACCACCGCACTGTTCATGCGGGAGGCAGATTTCACACTTTCATAGCCCACAATCTCTCCCACTGCCAGACCACACTCCTCCACCGACACACCGACCCCTGGAGACAGTTTGACAGCGTGCCGGCGAGTCAGCTTCTCCGAGCCACACGCCGTGTTCGGCGGCATGGCCACAATGACAGCCGCCGAACAAACAATAGAAAACCCCCAAATAGATACAGAAACTAAAATCGATGAAAAAGAAGTTGTGCACAAACACCTTAACCACCACCCCGTGGAAGAAAAAGAGCAGAAAGGTTTGAAAAAACACACAAACTTTATCAGTCGCTCTCCAAAACGCGCTCCCAGCCACTCTCAGCATCCACTCAGGGAGAGAGAGAGAGAGAGAGAGAGAATTTTGAATTTTAAAAGTTCATTTATTCAAATAAAATTATAAACATTCCAGAAAGACTGACAAACAGTCACATTCCACAATACAACAAATATAGAGTTAAATAAAAATTAAGTTAGCACTTCTGCAAAAGAGATGTCAGAGTCCTTTGAGGAGAAAAGCACACCTTCATAATCCCAAATCTTTTTGAAAGTATCAAAATCATCCATTTTCATATAGTATTTATATTCTAACCACACACGAGCTTTGACGAGATTCTGAAACACAAGTAAACAATCACATCTTTGTCCCCTGTCCATTTTTTCTTTCCAGCTTATATAAATTGCTAACTTTGCTTGACCAAAGAGGAAATTCAAAAGCCAACCTTTCTTCTTCTTTTTTTTTACTGTAAGAAAAACCAAAAATAAACAAGTTATCAGAGAACTGTTCTCCAAAAGATGTTACTAAAGCACTCAGTGCTACAAATAGTGATATTAATCTTGAACACTGTAAAAAACAATGAAATATGGTCTCTCTAACAGAGCAAAAAGGGCAATTAAGCAAGACAGTAGGATTTAATACACAAACAAAAGCATTCACAGCCACAATTCCATGCAATATTCGCCATTGTAAATCACCAGCACTTTGGTCAATGGTGGTTTATAAAGCATGCTCCACACAGGTTTTACCTCAGATTTTACTTTAAAATATTCTCTCCAAGGTGTATCTGTTCTATTTTTAAGTTTTTCCTTATTTAAGGCCTTGACACAACTTTGATAAATTTTCTTTCCATTCACCGAAGCAAATGGCATCCAAACTTTACAGTTAGCAATGAGCAGTGGAACAAGTCTTTCACAGTCCGTAAGTTTTGGCCTGACACACAACCTCGGGAAGCAGTCAGATTCATCAGGGGTGAGCTGTCCTTGAAGCCACCCTATAATAAGAGTTCTTTCCTGATCAGACAAAGCTTTTCTGAATCTCTCCAACATCAGTCCAACCACTCGAACCGATCGGATCTCAAGTCTTCTTGCCAAGGCAACAGCATCATCCAGATTAACTCCAGCCAGTTCTAGGAGATGCTGCACTGTAGCTATCCCCTTTTTCTCCAAAGAGTCAGACATCATCAGCACCTCTCCCCAGGTGAGTCCAAAACGAGAGACCTTCAGGATTGGCTCCTTCAGCAGCCAGTACAAGGATGTGCCAGAGCCCATCCGACCAGTTTCCAACAGGCCCCACATTTTCAACACACTGACATAGAATGGTGACAGAGAGTTCAGGTTGAAACTAGTAAGGTCAGTGTTAAAAAGGGTTCTCCCAAACCCCAAATTCCCAACCTGACCAAAAATGAGCTGTGCCACCTGTCTCCATGTGAGATTGTCTGGCCCATAAAGGAAACTCTGCACAAACTGCAGCCTGAAAGCTGCTTTTCTGCTTTCCAGATCAACCAAGCCTTGTCCCCCTTCTTCTTTTGGCAAAAATAAAACACTCTTAGGTATCCAGTGCAATCTATCCCAAAAAAAGTTTACAATAATACTTTGCAATTTCATCAACAAGTTTGCTGGAGGCTCCAACACTGCTAGACGGTGCCACAAGGTAGAGGCCACGAGATTGTTAATAAAAAGTGTTCGCCCCCTATAGGACATCCTTGGTAGGAGCCAATGCCATTTCTTTAGCTTACCTTCTACCTTTTCCACTACTCCCTCCCAGTTTTTTAACATTTCTGAGTGAGAACCTAAAAAAACGCCCAAATACTTAATCCCATGTGTCATCCATTTAAAGCCATCAGGTAGCCTGGGTACATTTCCCTGCCACTTACCTACTAGCAGAGCTGTACTCTTATCCCAGTTAATTTTAGAGGAAGAAATTTTCCCAAAGCACCCTGTAATTTGTATAAGCTTATGGACATCATTTTGATCCGTAACAGCAACCATAATGTCATCCGCATATGCTGACATATGCTGATCGAAGTGGCATCAAATCATTTCTCAGTTTTACTCCTTTTAGCTCTTTTCTGATCTGACATAACAAGGGTTCAATAGAGATAGAATACAGCATGCCAGACATTGCACAACCCTGCCTAATACCTCTGTTAATGTTAAAAGGAGCGCTTAAACCACCATTCACCTTCAATACACTTTCAATATCACAGTATAAAGTTTTTATCATGGCAATGAAGCTGGGGGAGAAACCAAAGGCCTTAAAGGTACTCCAAAGATAATGGTGCTCCACCCGATCAAATGCCTTCTCTTGGTCCAGCAAAACCAAACCAAACTTTAAATCCAATGAGCTAGAGACTTCCAAATAATCTCTAATTAGGGATATATTATCCCTTATTGATCTGCTGGGGATACAATATGATTGATCGACATGTATGATCTGCTCCATAACTTTTTTCAACCTGTTAGCCAACACTTTAGAAAAAATCTTATAATCAGCACACAACAGACTCACTGGCCTCCAGTTCTTTATTTCACACAGGTCCCCTTTTTTGGGTAGAAGAGTGAGAACTGCTCTCCGACAGCTGAGAGGTAGCCTTCCTTTGGACAAGCTATCACACAGGACCTCCAACAAGTCTTCCCCCAAGGTGGACCAAAAGGACTTAAAATAAAAATCCACAGGAAGCCCATCCATTCCTGGAGCTTTGCCATTTGCCATGCTCAACAGCGCCTCTTGCAGCTCTTGCAGTGTTAAAGGGCGTGATAACTCTGCATTGTCTGCAGCTGACAACTGCGGTAAACCAGCAAGAAACAGTTCTGACATGCTGCAATCTTCTCTATATTCACTGTTGTACAGATGTGAGAAAAAGTCTACAGCTCTCTTCCTTATTTCAGCAGTCTGTGAGATCAAGCCCCTCGGCTGACCTGATACAGTGCATCAATCTATTTTGACCATTTTTCTTTTCAAGGTTGAAAAAAAAGTTAGATGGAGCATCCATTTCTGCAAGATTTTGGAAACGTGATCGAACTAAGGCCCCTTGTGCTCTTATCCCAAGCAGATCTGCCAATGCAGCTTTTTTAGATTTGAGTGCCTTAATATGGCCTCCATTTCCTGTGGATCCACTTAAAGTCTGGAGCTCCACAATGTCGATCTCTAGATCTTTAATTGATTGTTTGATATCTCCTGTGACATTAAAATTATATTGATTACAAAACTGTTGAATTTGTATCTTTCCAATATCCCACCATTGCTGTAAAGATGCAAAATGAGATTTATGAGACTGCCATTGTATCCAAAAGAAGTTAAAGCACCTTCTGAAGTGACTGTCATTTAGCAAAACTGTATTAAAATGCCAATATGCACTCTTTGGTTTAACCCCATTTATAAACACATTTCCTAGCAGCATACAATGATCAGAAAAACCTACAGGACACAGGAAACAAGACTTAAATATTTGTAAATGGTGCTCAAAACAATAAAATCTGTCCAATCTTGCCAAAGAAATGTGATTATCTCTAGCATGAGCCCATGAATACTGTCTACTGCTCCCATGTTTACAGCGCCATACATCAGCCAACTCATAAGTTTCAATGATAAGTTTGAAAATTTTCCTTGACTGAGCATTTGGCTCTATGTGATTCCTGTCCAAATCATCAACAGTGCAATTAAAGTCTCCTCCTAATATTAAAAAATCCGTAGAGGCACAACCTAGGAGTACATTAGCTAATTTTTCAAGAAAAATACATCTTTCACCTGGATTTACTGGAGTGTACACATTTAACAATATTATAGTTGATTTTTCATATTTAGCAACCACTTTAAGTAATCTACCTGGTACTACCTCCTCTGATTGTACAGACACAGGCAAAAAATTCTTTGAAAACAGAATTGCCACTCCTGCACTGACATTGTTCTTATGGCTTAACAGAATATCCCCATCCCATTCTTTCTTCCATTCAAGTTCATTATCAATATTACTATGAGTTTCTTGGTCAAAGGCAATATCAATACACTTTGTTTTCAGGAGTTCATAATATATTGTTCTCTTTTTCACATCTCTTGCCCCATTAAGATTAAGAGATGAAATTTTGAAACTACTCATTATAAAACAAAAACTTAACAGGAAGAGAAAACATGCAGAGCATAGTTTTTGCTGCTCTTTATTTCTTTGATGCATTGGTAATTTGTGCCCTCACCTTCTGTACCAGCTTTTTGAGGCGATACACCTCTGTATTCTTTAGATCGTCACCACCTCTCTGATTCATCAACCATCTAGAAGATTCTACAAACATTGATCGATTTGGAAAAAAGTCATCAACAACAATATCTCTCTTTCTTTTGGTCAACTCCAGAAAACTGCGAATTTGCTCAAGACTGTAACCATTAACCTTTTGACCATCAGGAACATGAGAATCAGAAAGATTTATTTCACTGTCAGACTCAGGAAAGTCTTCAGAGTCACTTTCCTGCACTTTACTTTTTTCCATTACAGGCATTTTTTTTGGTTTTGCCCCTTCTGATTGCATTTTTGGTTTTCTCTTTGGGTTTGGCACTTTAAAAGCACTTTCATCATCTCTCACTGTCTTGTCCTCCTCATTTAATAGCTCATCAATGTTCATTTCTTCCTGCTCCTCTCCCGCCACACTGGTCTGGCTTTGCACAGCAAAGCCTGCAACAGAGGTGGTGGCACGTTCACCATCCTGCTGTGTCTCTGTATCAGGCCCCTGAGCCACTGCTTGCTCCTCCTCATTGTCTACCTGATTCCTCCCCCCTGTGTCCTCTGCACCCTCAGCACTCTGAGGCAAAGCAGCCTCCGTGTCTGGCTCCTGAGCCTTTTCTGGGCAGTTACGCACCAGGTGCCCCTCCTGCCCACAGCCAAAACATTTCATTGTTTCTGTTGATGCAAAAATTGTGTAATCAAAACCATCAACTCTAAACTTCATCGCCATATTAAGCTCATCATTATCATTTTTCAAAACCATGTACACCTGTCTCCTAAAAGACACAACATGTTTCAGTTTGGCAGATTTACAACCCGATGGAAGCATTTTCATTGCTGAAACAATCTGCCCATGGCGTGAGAGCTCTCTCTCCAACATCTCATCACTAATGAATGGTGGCAAGTTAGATAAGATGATCTTTTTTGCAGGACTTACAAGGGGAAAAACAGTGACAAGAGAGTTTCTCAGAACAATTCCACGCTCAACAACCAAGTTAACTTTATCAATGGAGTCAAGAAACATAACAACTGCACTGTTCATCCTTGATGCAGCTTTAACGCTGTCATATCCCACCACCTCTCCTACTGCTAATCCACAGTCCTCCACTGAATACTCCGGACCGACCGGCACCTTAATTCCGTGCCGACGGGACAGATTTCGAAAACCCGCAGAAGCATTACTAGTGGGTCTGCTGCCAGCCATGGCGCACAGCCCCGCACCAGCTGCTGCCTCACAGCACACCGATCAGCCCCCCGTGCACCCCAAAAGTTCTTAGAGAAACTTGTGTGAACAGTAAGAAATTGTGACAGTCACCAGTGAAATTTTAACAGATGATCAAACCTTTAGAGAAAAACGCAAAAAAGCGCATTCACTCTCCGACACACTCCACTCGCTCCACAAACGCCCACGCATGCGCACGAGAGAGAGAGAGAGAGAGAGAGAGAGAGAGAGAGAGAGAGAGAGAGAGAGAGAGAGAGAAAGAGATTGATTTTTGATTTTTAAAACACTATTTATTTATACACAATTATTCAAAAAAGAATGCACAAAGAAAAAAACAGCACAAAAATAATATAAAATAAATTAAAGCATACTCAGGTCAACATTTGACCAAAGACCAATTCGTCATCTTTCACACAACAAAACCCTTTTTTAAGGCACCACATTTTCTTAAACTCCTCTAGGTTATTTGTTAAAGCAAAGAAATTAAAGTCCGTTTTTAAACGTGCCTTTAACATACGTTTATATATCACTAACCCATCAACATCAACCAAGTTTTCTAGCTTGTTTTTCCTGCTCAGGTAAGTAGCCATCTTTGCCTGACCAATCAGAAAGTTGAAAAACTGACATTGATTTTGTTCTTTTTGTTGTACTTAAACCCTAGGATGTACATGTGACTCGTGAAAGACTCGTCAAGCAGAGCAAAAATACGAGTCAAAAACTCAAACAATGAACAGAGCCGCCCACACTCAAGAAAGCAATGAAAGACCGTCTCTCTCTGTGGGCAGAAAGGACAGGTATCAACAACAGCTGGATTGATCACAGATACAAATGCATTTACAGCCACAGCAGCATGGAGGATCCTCCACTGCAGGTCAGCAGCCCTCTTAGTTAACGGTGGTTTATATAGTGCTCTCCACTCAGACCTCTGGGCCTCCACCAGGCCCAGGTGGACTCTCCAGGGATATTAACCCAATCTTTCAGTTTATTTTGATTCAAAATTTTAACCAACAAATAATACATTTTCTTACCTACCATTGTACTCAATTTGTAATCAGTGACACAGTTCAGTTTTAACAAAACACCATCACATTTCAACACAGGTACGATTTTTACCTCAGGAAAGGGGTCGTTTACATTAGGCTGAATCAGTCCGTTACAGTAATCAATAGTCAGTAAGCGCTCAGAGTGATCCAGCTGCTGCTTCCAGTCCCTCAGCAGGAGGCTGGCCACCCTGACTGACCTGACCCCCAGGCAGGATGCCAGGCCTGCAGCATTGTCCAGGTGAGGGCCACACACCTCCACCACATGTCTCAGTGTGAAGATTTTTGCTTCACAGAGTCTCTGAAGCAGAGTTGTACCTGCTACGCACCGGAGCCGGGTCCCATGAACCACAGGCTCTCTGAGGAGCCAGAACAAAGAGTCACTGCTGAGTCTCTCCTTACGGAACATCCCCCAGATTTTAAACAGTCCTTTATAAAACACTGGGAGATTATTCAACTTTTGTCCATTAAAGTCCATTAAAAACATTGGTTCAGCCAGACCCAGCCCACCACACCACTCCAGTATGGCACGAGCTATGGGTCTCCAGACCAGATCAGCAGGTCCAGTCAGAAGTCTCTTGATAAAATGCAGTCTAAAAGCAGCCCCTCTGCTCGCCAGGTGGACAAGCCCGTGCCCCCTCTCCTCCTTGGGCAGGAACAGAAGGCTCTGTGGGACCCAGTGCAGACGGTCCCAGAAAAAGTCTACCATGATAGCCTGCACTCTGGCCAGCAAGTTGACTGGAGGGTCCATACACGCCAGCCGATGCCACAACATAGACGACACAAGATTATTTATAATGAGGATCCGACCTTTAAAAGACATTTTTGGTAAAATCCATTGCCATTTCTTTAGTCGGCCCTCAACTTTCTCCAAAACATTGTCCCAGTTTTTAGAGGAAAATGACTCCTGAACCCCCAGATACTTGAGTCCTCCTCTCTTCCACATGAGGGCTCCAGGTAAACACAAAGTAGTAATCCTTCCCTTACCTATAGCTAGGGCTTCGCTCTTTCGCCAGTTTACTTTAGCAGCAGAGAGCTTGCTAAAGTTAATCACAGTTTTGTTCAACACATTAATATCACTTTGATTTTTTATTAGTACAATAATATCGTCAGCATATGCAGATAATTTAAAACAATTTTTACACTCAGGAAAGGAGAAACCAGACAACTTAGACCGTAACTTGTGCAAAAAAGGCTCAATAGCCAGAGAGTACAACATCCCAGACAGAGAGCACCCCTGCCTGACACCCCTTTGCACTTTAAATGGAGCACTTAAACCACCGTTAATCTTCAGTACACTCTCAATGTCCCTGTACAAGACCTGGATCTTGGCTATGAGACCAGAGCTGAACCCAAAAGCCTGCAGAGTGCACCACAAATACTGATGCTCAACTCGGTCAAAAGCCTTTTCTTGATCTAGAGAAATCAGACCAAGCTCACAGCCCAAAGAACCAGAGAGGTCCAAAAAGTCCCGAATTAGAGTGACATTGTCAGATATCAACCTGCTGGGTACACAGTATGTCTGGTCTACATGGACAATCTGCTCCATCACTTTTCTTAGTCTTAAAGCTACAAGCTAGAAGATTCTACAAACATTGATCGATTTGGAAAAAAGTCATCAACAACAATATCTCTCTTTCTTTTGGTCAACTCCAGAAAACTGCGAATTTGCTCAAGACTGTAACCATTAACCTTTTGACCATCAGGAACATGAGAATCAGAAAGATTTATTTCACTGTCAGACTCAGGAAAGTCTTCAGAGTCACTTTCCTGCACTTTACTTTTTTCCATTACAGGCATTTTTTTTGGTTTTGCCCCTTCTGATTGCACAACAGTTTGGACAACAGTTTGTAATCAGTACATAGTAATGAAACAGGACGCCAGTTCCTTATGTCCTGCAGATCTCCTTTCTTCGGGAGAAGGGTGAGGACAGCTCTCCTGCAGCTCAGGGGCAGCCTCCCCTTACCCAGACTGTCTCTGAGCACAGACAACACATCTCCACCAATCACAGGCCAGAAAGTCTTATAAAAATCCACTGGGAGACCATCTATCCCAGGAGCCCTCCCGCTCCTCATGCTCTGCAGGGCCTCCTGCAACTCCTTTGCAGAGAGCTGCGCCTCCAGTTCAGCATTGTCCTCCTCTGAGACCCAAGGAAGGCCCTCATAAAAGGACAGCGCCACCTCTGGTTCATCCTGGAACTCGGCTCCTCTGACCGTTCTTCCGCTCAAGACTAAAGAAAAAGTGAGAGGGAGCATCCATGCAAACGACATGTTGGAACCGTGACCTGACCAGAGCACCCTGTGCAGAAACTCCCAGCAGGTCAGACAGAGCTGATTTTTTGCTTTTGAGAACTTCAATATGTTCTCGTTCTCCTGTGGAGCTTGCTAAATCCTGCATCTCCACTACATCTCTCTCCAGAGCTCTCATAGATCTGGCCATGTCCTTTGAGACATTGAGAGTGTACTGTAGGCAAAGCTGTTTGATTTTTATTTTACCTATATCCAACCACTGCTGTAGAGAACTATACTCACACTTAGTTTCTCTGTGATTGTGCCAAAATGATCTGAATACATTAATGAAACCATTATCAGACAACAGGGAACTATTGAAGTGCCAATATGCACTTTTACATTTCACATCTTTTATACAAAATGAACACTGTACAAGGGAATGATCTGACATACCCACCGGACTGATATCACAACCTTTAAATACATTAATGTGATGTTCAAAGCAATAAACACGGTCAAGTCTGGCTAAAGACAACAAATTGTCTCTGGAGTGAGCCCAGGTGTACTGCCGCTGCTTTTTATGAAAATATCTCCAGATGTCACAAAATTCAAAATTTTCAACGAGCTTAATAAGACAGCTCCTAGAGGCAGGGTGAGGTTCCTGGTGGTTCCTGTCTAACACAGGGTTTTCTGTGCAGTTGAAATCACCACCAACAAACAAATACTCCTCACTGCTACAGTTACTGATAACATTTTTCAACACATCCAGAAACAACATCCTCTCTGATGGCACAGTTGGAGCGTACACATTTATGAAAGTCATTTTCACATTTTCAAACTCAGCACATATTTTCAATAACCGACCTGGAACAATTTCATCACTAACACATGAAAAAGGCAAGAAATCTCTAGAGAAGAGAGTGATAACCCCTCCCCTGTTGCTGCTCAGGTGACTCAAAACAGCCTCTCCATCCCACTCCCTCCTCCAGTCACATTCATTGTCACTGGTGCTGTGAGTTTCTTGAAGAAACATTACATTTAATCTCCTGCTCTTGACAAGATTAAACAATGCAGCTCTCTTCCCATCTTCACGAGCACCATTTATATTTAAAGATCCCAGCTTTACATCACACATACTTGTTTTAAAGCTGCATCTTAACAAAGACAAAATACACACATAGAGGAAAAATACAACATACTTAATCATCATTTACGATTTGGGCTCGAACCTTTGACAACAGTTTCTTTAGTCTGAAAATCTCTTTATCAGAAAAAGAAGGCTGCCTGAGGCCTCCTGTGTTCTTCATAAAGAACCTGACAGAATCACAGAAAAGCTGCAGGTCAGGAAAATATTCCTCGACTCTCACAGCCCTCAGCCCTTTTGTTTCTCTCAGAAAAGTTCTGATTCTTGGGAAAGAGTAACCACTCTGCATCTCCACCTGCATATCCTCCTCCTCACCATCACTCTCCTGTGTGTTGTGTTTGTCTCCCTGTGTGTCCTGTGTGTCACCCAGTGTATCACTCTGTGTGTCACCCCGTGTGTCACCCTGTATGTCACTCTGTGTATCTTCTGTGTCCTGCATGTTTCCCTCTGGCTGAGAGAAAACCAGCTGAGGTTCTGCCTTTGACACCTTTTTTGTTTTTCCAGTGCTCTCCTTAGTTTCTGTTTGTTTTCTTTTAACAGATACTTTCAGCATCTCATCATCAATCACACTTTCCTCACTGAGCACAGACTCGGCCACTCTGGTTGCAGTGTGTCCTGCCTGCTCCCTCAGCTCTGCCTGAACGCTGAGCACATCCTGCTTATTCTGACCAACATTATCAGTCTGAATATCCTGTAAATCACCATGATCACTGCCCTCTCTGTTTCCACCCCCTCTGTATCTGTGTTTCTGTGCCTCCTGTGTGTGTGTCTGTGTGTTCTCTGTATGTTTCTGTGCCTCCTGTGTGTGTGTCTGTGTGTTCTCTGTATGTTTCTGTGCCTCCTGTGTGTGTGTGTGTCTGTGTGTTCTCTGTATGTTTCTGTGCCTCCTGTGTGTGTTTCTGTGCGCTGTGTGTGTTACTGTTTGTGTCTGTGTGCGCTGCGGGCCGGCCGGCGGCTCTGTCCGGCGGCGCCGCTGCCGACACAGCAGCCTGACCACCATTCACCCTCTCCGGGCATGAGCGGATCAGGTGTCCCTCTGCCCCACATGCAAAACATTTTAGCGTATCAGAAGTTACATGAACAGTATAATCAAAATCATCGATGTGGAAACTGAAAGCTAAATCTAGCTCCTCGCTGTTGTTTTTCAGGATCATGAAAACTTGTCTCCTGAAAGACACGACGTGTTTAAGATGAGGGGATTTACACCCGAGGGGGATCATTTTAATCGGGGACACCAACTGTCCGTGTCGGGACAGCTCTTTTTCCAACATTTCATTTTTCAAAAACGGGGGTACATTAGAAATAATTACTTTTTTGGCCGGGTTGACCAGAGGCGACACCGGAGTCAGTGTTCCCTGAACCACCACCCCGCTCTCAACCACCTGATTCACTTTATCAGTACAATCCAGAAAAATCACAACACAACTGTTCATTCTGGAGGCAGATTTAACGCTGCCATAGCCAACAATTTCACCCACGGCGAGGCTGCACTCCTCTACTGAAACACCGACAGCCGGAGAAAGTTTGACGGCGTGTCGGCGAGTCAGCTTCTCCAAGCCGGAGCCGCTGTGCAGCACCATGCCGGCCTGCGTGGCCGCGGCGGAGCCGCCGCCAAACAAATACAAAAAACACCAACAAATAAACAAAACACACACTTGTGATGAATGAAAAAAGACGTACAAACACCTTAACCACCACCCAGTGCAAGAAAAATAGGCAAAAAGCTTTGAAAAACTTACAAACTTTCACCACAATCGCTCTCCGACACACTCGCCCATTCACTCTCAGCATCCACTCAGAGAGAGAGAGAGAGAGAGAGAGAGAGAGAGAGAGAGAGAGACTGTATATTTTCCTGTCTCATCTTGTGTGTCTTCTCTCCCATCAGTCAGACTCTGATCCTGTGTATGCGAACGTCACTGCAGCACAGACAGAAGCCACAGAGGAGCAGGAAGACCAGGTGTAAAGTCCACTCAGGTCGGAGCCTAATGAAAAACCAGGACAGTCTCAGATGAAAATGACATTTACATTTTCATAATGTAACTCCCCTTGATTTCTAATGTTCTGTTTTTTTTTTTTTTTGTTGTTTTTTTTTTCAGATGTCAGGGGACACACAACCTTGAATGTAACTCTGACGCCCCGAGTCATTTTAGCCTCTTGTTCTGCAATGCTTTTTGTTCAACAAAGCCCACAGGGTCTTTTCTTTGCAAGAGTTATAGTTGCTTTTAAAATGATTTTAAGTTGAGCTTGAAAACCTGACCTGTGGCTCTGTACAGCAGCACACTGAAGCAGAAGACAGGAACAGAACTGAAACATGGAAACATTGTGTTTGGGTTTTTTGCTGTAATAAATGTTAAATGTTACGTCATACAAATAAAGAGATTCAGAACTGGTGTCATTGTACATCATTAACTGTGGCAAAATGTGTTATTGAACCTGAATCACATTGTAGTCTCTTGTTATTTTATTGGACAAAATAAAAAGTAGGCTGTAGCTTTTGCCATCTTCATTGATTAAAAAATGGTGTTTGATACAGTGAATCATGAGGTTATTATATTAAAACTATCTCAACATAATATATGTGACAGTACAATGAACTGGATATCATCCTGTTTAGGTAACAGACAACATTGCACTAGAATAAATGGTCATCAATCTCACTTTCTAGACTGTACTGTTGGCGCCCATCAAGGGTCCATTTTAGGACCTTTGCAGTTCACCATCTATATCAATGATTTGTCAATCACCTGTGCTGATGTCCACATGCAAATGTATGCAGATGGCCTGGTCATATATGTTGATTCAAATCAAAACATCAAGCAGCTTTACAGCTCACAAGAGCTGTGGAGAAAACAGCTGACTGGCTGTCCAACTCATGTCTGTCTTCAAATGTGTCCAAGACTGTCGCTGTGTTTTTCTCCATGAAGCAAGTCAACACTCCTGATCCTGAGAGCTTGGTCAAAGGAGAAAAGGTAGACAATGTCAACCATTTTAAGTGTTTAGGCCTGATTATCGTTTTATATTTAAATTTTAAAAAACACACCAAGTATATCTCAGGGAAAATCAAACATAGTTGAATCCATTTCAAAATGATTTCTAATTACTTCAATGTATGTGCAGCTATGATGTACATTCTCTCTGTGGTATTACCACATCTGTGTTATTGTGCCACCTCCTGGTCAAAGCCATGTACAACAACAATACAACCACTTTGAAAACTGTGAGCTCTTAAAGCACCACACAAAAAAATCTCCTTCCACTACAGCAATATTATTGAAAAATACAACTTATTGAGCTTTGAACATTTTTTCATGAGCAATGTGTGTTCATTTTGTAAGATTCATGGTTTGGCTCGCCCACCCCTTAAACAATTTATTCCAGAAGCTCCTGGTGAAATACGACATACAAGATCATCAACAAGGAGAGACTGTTACGTAAAAAAAAAAAAAAAATGATTGGACATTATTTTTTGAAACTGAACCCTTTATTTAGTACTATAACAAAATATATATATATAAAAAAGAAAAATCAAAAAATATGTTATTACACAACCTTTCTGTTGTATGATATATGATATGTACTTGAAGTGCCAATGGTATGGTCCACGGTGAACAGGGGAAGTGCTCAAAGGTATAAAACAGTATTTTGGTCAAGTATTGATTAAACTGAAAACGAAAAACGGAATTGAAAATGTGTATCATATATGATACAAATGGCTTTATAGAGTTAAGTTGCAGCAACAAAACAGTGGAATACTGTCCGTAAAATATTAGAGTGTATTAAGTTTTAATCAGTTTGAAAGTGATGCTAAAAAGTGGTTGAAAGACAGTCATGTTGTCATAAGGTCTGATAATGCCTCTCACCTCAGTCTGACAGGTGTATTTATCAGTGTCATGGAATTGTCATTTTTTTATATATATATATTATATTTGCATTGTATACACACCCCAGGTACTGTTCATGTTTAAGAATAAAACCAACCAGGGAAAAGTAAAAGTAAAAGCAAAGAACCAATCCATGGTGACAATATATACCAATCACCTACCATCTCTTTGTATATGTTACATGAGTAACTTATTCCTGTTTTTCATAGTGCAGATTTTCATGGACGTACTTATCATTATCAAGCTATCCAACCAGCCGCAGGGCATGCAAAGAACAAGGCCACCAGGATGAATTACAATGCCAATATGCTATTTATATGCTATTTATTGTATGAAAGCACTTGGTCACACTTTCATTCCAGTGATACAATATCATTACACTGTTTAATTCTGCTGAGATAAAGCATCTTTTCAGGTTAAGACGCAGGGGTAAGACGCAGCAGCAGGTCAGCTGATTCTCATCATTCATTTTATCAACAGTAGAAAAACATCAGTTCGCTGACTCTATCCATCAGTCTACATGAATGATTTAATAGATTTAAATAGTTTGCCATGATGTTTAGACTTGACGTTAGTCTGTTAAAAAAAAAAAAAAAAAAAAACTTGATTGGATTGAATTAATTACAAATAATTAATGCCAAATAATTTTTTAATCTTTTAGTGAGAACAGTGCCGGCCACTTAGCTGTGAGGGAGTCCTAAAGAGGCAGGAAGAAACATCTGAAGTCGGTTGGCTCTAACGCAAGATTACGGAGACGGTCTGGACTTCCTTTAGTTTTCTGTCTGCCAGCTAGCTAGTAGCTCCAGACACCACAAAGCTACACTCTGTCTGACGTTAGCTATAAAATGACTGTGTGGCTGAAAAGACAATGAAGCTGGAGGTGGGATTACAAAGCTTCTTCATACCGTGAGCTGACCTGTGAGCTTCCAGGCAGAAGGTAGGCTACATTTATCTACTTGGATACAGAGTCTCTCTCTCTCTCTCTCTCTCTCTCTCTCTCTCTCTCTTGGTTGATCAATTTGGTCGTTTCATTCAAACAGTCGAATACACAGGATAGATGGATATTTTGTTGATTGTATTGTTCTTTGTTGTTCTTTATTTTTCAAATGCTGCAGATCCTGCGTTGTTGAGAGATAAAGGTGAGTTGATTGGCATGACATGACTGTGGAGTAAACCCTGTTGAGATGCAGCTGGTGAATGTGAACCGCTATGTCATACATGATACAGGCCATGTTGGAGTGATCACTGTTTTTATTATTTGTAATAATGTGATTATACAACTGTTACCAACAAAATAAAATGTACAATCCAAATGTATTCATACTGTGGGCATTTTGCTCTCAAAATATTAAAAAGTTTTTTCCTAGTATTCTCTCCGTTTCAGCAGAAATAAATGAGATCTGACGTTAACTAGTCCTTGTCAGACAGCCAACTTGAGCTTATCATGTTTTCTAGACATCATGATTTCCCAAAACTGAATAAATTCCACATATAGCAACACAAAACTGCGGTGCTAGCTCAATCATGTTGTAACTAGAATATCAGCTGGAAAAAGTATTTTGTCATGGACTGATAGTTATACTCCTGCCGATTTTTAATCTAACAGGTGCCGTGACAACGACTCAGCAGCAAAGCCGATTTTTATGTATAACGAACTTATATTAACAGTTATATTTAAATACAGGTTACTGCTTTCCAGTGTTGGCGAAAGAGCAAACATCTGTCTTTTCATAAACTCACCGGCAGATGTTTTATTTCAGCTGGTGGGGTGTCATTCCAATTTAACATCAGCTCTGATTAATGTGGCTAAGCAGCAAAAGTAACGACAGTAAGCAGTCACATTAAGGCTGAACAGAGTTATATAATTTCAACCCCACCTTTCGGGGGCTTTTGCTAATCACATTTTCAGGCTGTTATCAATTTACCTCTGATATAAAGACGACAGTTTTCACAGATGTGTTGATTTATTAAATGTTCATTTCAATGTACAGATGTAAACAAATTGACGAATTAATTAAATCAATGGCCTAGCAAACTCATAAAGACTAAACAAATTAATAACGATGAATAGTCTGATTAATAACTGATAACATTAACACATTAAAAACTTGAACAAAGTTATAGCCGCACATCTCCGTGGAAAATCTTACAGGTACTGTCCGTGGTGCTGAATCTGCCTCAGCGGGTGCTGTCCGTGGTGCTGACTCTACTGAGGCATTTAATTCTCTGTATTATAGAAATTAAAGCTCCATAAAATGCACAGAGGATCTTGTTTAGCTCTTCTTTACTTACAGTTGAGAAATCAGCTGCTGCCCGGTGTTCTTCAGGTAATCTTGTAGACATTTGATGGCCCAAAACGTTGACTAGGCCGTACCGGCTTCATTTCCTGACCTCTCCAGCTGATCCAGCGCTTCACTCGTCACTCTCGCGTATCTCTCGTTTTTTCTCTTCTGTCTTGTCTTCCTCGTTCAGCCATTTATCCAAACTTAGGTCGCCAAATAAATCAAAATTGCCAAAACGGTCAATTATGCAGACTAACAAAGTTGACAGCGGCTAAGATGTAGGTGAGGTAATATTTTCAGTGATAAGGTATTTTTCATTTGAGCACGGCTACCCGTGCTGTCATGCTCATTTGAGCACATTCTAAACGTCTGATTGACCAGTCAGATTGCTCGGTCGGATCTACGTTTTGTATAATAAAAGCATTGCAGAACAAGAGGCTAAAATGACTCGGAGCATCAGAGTTGCCTTCAAGGTTGTGTGTCTCCTGACATCTGACAAAACACACACTGGCTGCACAGAGTATCATTAGAAATCAAAGGGAGTTACATTTTGAAAGTGTAAATGTAATTTTCATTTGAGACTGTCCTGGTTTTTCATGAGGCTCCGCCCTGAGTGGACTTTACACCTGGTCTTCCTGCTCCTCTGTGGCTTCTGTCTGTGCTGCAGCGACGCTCTCATACACAGGATCAGAGTCTGACTGATGGGAGAGAAGACACACAAAATGAGACAGGAAAATATACAGCCTCTCTCTCTCTCTCTCTCTCTCTCTCTCTCTCTCTCTCTCACCTGTACAGTCTGTACTGGTTCGCTCAGCTCAGAGTTGAGAGATTTCTTCTTTCTGGATTGAATTCATCAACCAAAAACAAAAATTCAACAATCTACAATTCATGAAAACTCATCAAATATGAAAGGAATCTTTTAATAGAAGTGATGGATTTTTATTCTGTTACCTGATGCACAAATACAGGAGAGGCAACAGGAGAGTGACTGGTATCAGAATGAGGAGAGTTGCCCTGGCTGAATTTGTATGTTGCATGTGTTTTCCAGCAGAGGGATCTGGAAAGTCATGTTAAAGTGAGGATGTGTTTTTGCAATAAGACATTCTGGATGTAAATAATCAAGCTAGTTGTAAACAGTTGTGAAGATGATGTCATTAGATTTTTGATGTTTCAAATCCGCAGTACAGCTGGGGAAACCTTGGTGTTAAACTCAAAACCTTTCCCTGATTAATAAAAACTAAAGGGGACAGATTTAGGATATTTGTTCTCACATGATATCGAGAACCAGTTCCATTTCACTCACATTTGACATCAATAGAGGTGGAGTTAGATGTCTTCTCTCCCAGCTCATTCTGTGCTGTGCAGTAAAACTCTCCAGAGTCAGAGGACTGGATGGAAACAAAGTCCAGCTGTGGTCCTGTCCAGAAAGGTTCCTGGTCTGGATTTCCATTCTTCTTGTACCAGGTATAATTAGCTGCTGGGTTAGCATCACTGCTGCAGTTCAGAGTCACTGAACTGCCCTCCACTATTTCACCAGAGGGACTCACCGACACTGAGGGAACCTTCGGAGCATCTGGAGGACATCATGTTAACATACATAGACTTTAAGAGGAGGATGTGGTTTTATTACAATGTGATTCATTAATTTGGGACCCAGGATCTAACATCAGTGCAAACAAAACGTGAGTATGTGTTTTTGCAGTGACACATACTGGATGTAAATGAACAGGCTGGTTGTAATCAGCTGTGAAGACGATGTCACAAGATGTTTGAAATTTCTAATCTCCAATACAGCTTGGGAAACCTTGGTGTTAAAATTCAATGAGTTACTTTCTCCTGTCCCCCAGTTACTGTCAGTGGGTCCTTAAGACAGAGATTCCCAAACTGTGGTTCGTGTACCACTGGTGGTACGCAAGGGTCCACCTGGTGGAGCACAAAAGCCTTGCTGAAATGCCCAGTTATGGCACTCCAGCTGGTGCAAATCATTAACTTCGAACCAAATGAATGCCATTTAATTTAATTGTATTATGGACAACATGTATTACATTCATTACAATGATGTGCAAATTAGTTGTTAATAATTTAAATATTTTGGAAATAAAATTTGCCTGTGCTGAGCTACATAGGGTGATGTCACGTCATGTCCAACAGACCATGAACTACTAACAATCTGCTTGGGTGATACCTGGGAAATTTGGTTTGGTACATCGTTCTACAGGGTCTGAAAAGCTTGGGAACCTCTGCCTTAAGCTATGCACTTTATCTCCATGTGCTGTAGTCTGTGAATTTAAAACAAGGCAGAGCTGGAAAAACTCACACACCTTTCAAAACCTTTCCCTGTTTAATAAAAACTAAAGGTGACAGATTTAGGATATTTGTTCCCAAAAGATATTCAAGAACCAGTTCCATTTCACTCACATTTGACATCAATAGAGGTGGAGTCAGATGTCTTCTCTCCCAGCTCATTCTGCGCTGTGCAGTAAAACTCTCCAGAGTCAGAGGACTGGATGAAAACAAAGTCCAGCTGTGGTCCTGTCCTGAAAGGTTCCTGGTCTGGATTTCCATTCTTCTTGTACCAGGTATAAGTAGCTGCTGGGTTAGCATCACTGCTGCAGGTCAGATTCACTGAACTGCCCTCCACTATTTCACCAGAGGGCCTCACCGACACTGAGGGAACCTTCGGAGCATCTGGAGGACATCATGTTAACATACATTATATTAAAGAAGAAGGATGTGTTTTATCATGGGACAATTAAAACAGCTGTGAGATGGCAGCATCTGAAAGGTTAGAGAAGCAGGCCTCTGAATGAAGCCGATAGTCATGTTGATTAATTGCAAAAACTGAATAACTGACAGTAATAAAATGCAAAGGTGTCAGTGGAAAACTCTGACATGCTGCTATGTTACCATGATAGTGACATGTGGTGGAATAAACTCACACACTGAAGGAGAGCCGAAACCCTCATGTCCTTTTAGAGCACAAGAATAGCTGTCATCAGGATATATTTTCACTGTGTAATAAGAAGAAGTTCCCTCCATAGTTTTCACTTCATTATTGTACCAGACGTAGAAAGGACGAGCAGCTTGACTGCAAATGCTGCGACACTTCAGCTCTGCCTCTGTATAACTCTGGTGGATCGAAGAATTGATCAACTCCACCTGGAGATCTGGATATATGAACATATAACAGAAATGTCACAGGTCACAAAATAATCAAATACACAAATGTACAGTATCAAATAAATAAAGAGATACAAAACAATTCCGATATGTTAAATATTGTAAGGTTTTAAGTAAATTAATTGATGGATGATATAAATTCAGTTTGAATAGGTGAGTGTCAAAACTTTTTTTATAATCTCTTTAAAGTTAAATTATTCCACAATTAATATTCAGTACTATTCACCACATTTCCTTGCCATGAGGTAGATTAATTTTGTGTGTAATGTATCAGTTTGTGTTCAGCAGTACCTGTGACAGTCAGAGTTGTACCAGGTAAACTGCTCCTCCATTCAAAGTTTGATGTTTTGAATTTGAAGCGATACTCGGCTGAATCGCTCTCTCTCAGCTCAGTGATTCTCAGAGTGGAGCGTCCTCTCTCTTCAATCAGCTGGACACGACCTGCAAACTCTGAGTCCCCTGTGAGGTCCTCAGGTTGTGAGGAATCCTGCCATCGATCACTATGTTTAAGACTGAACCAGAATTTTGATCTAACATCATTTTCATAACTGTTGTATGAACAAGAAATGTCCACTGATGAGCCCTTCACAGCACAGATGCTTCTGTCAGTGTAAGTCACTCTGTTGCAGGTTTCACCGTGGACACCTGAAAGATGAGACAGGTTTTAAACAGCAGCAGTTAGAAGTGCATCATTTCCTGCAGTCATACAAAGACAGAAATTGTGGCATTTAAAAATATTTCTGAAAACATTCATGTGATTTATAGGGATTTTTCTTGTTACGTCTTAGCTTTAGAAATTTGCTGTTGAAATTATGAAATTATTTAAATTATGAAATATTAACAGAGGTTGTGCAGCAACCAGTGAAATACATTTTGTCCTGGTGCAGGACATGAGGTAAATGTTCCACCAGTGTTATGTTAGTGATAATCTGTGGAGTGAACTCACACAATGGAGGAGAGTGGAAATCCTCATATTCCTTTACAGCACAGGAACAGCTGTCTGCAGAGGCAAAGTGGCCTGAATAAGAAATTCCTTCGCTAATTTTTTCTCCATTCTTGTACCAGATGAAGGAGGAGGGATGACCAGGTAGACGGCAAACTATGTGGCAATTGAGCTCTGCCCATGTAGAATACGGGTATTGTTTTGACCTGGTCACCTGCAACCGGAAAGCTGGATCTGTGGAGCCAATCATGTAGAGTCAAAATAAAAGTAATAAATTCATTAAATATTGTAGACTGTTATGAGCTGAATCAAAAGGTCATTAAAAATCTGAATGGGGTAGTACACAATTTTATGATGATAATGATGATGATATTCCTGTATAATAACGATCCATTGTAGTTTGTTTAAACTTACGACACTGTGCTAAGTTTCAGTTTGTGTTCAGCAGTACCTGTGACAGTCAGAGTTGTACCAGGTAAACTGCTCCTCCATTCAAAGTTCAGTGTTTTGAATTTGAAGCGATACTCGGCTGAATCGCTCTCTCTCAGCTCAGTGATTCTCAGAGTGGAGCGTCCTCTCTCTTCAAACAGCTGGACACGACCTGCAAACTCGGAGTCCCCACTGAGGTCCTCAGGTTGTGAGGAATAACGCCATCGATCACTACGTTTGAGACTGAACCAGAATTTTGATCCAACATCATTTTCATAACTGTTGTATGAACAAGAAATGTCCACTGATGAGCCCTTCACAGCACAGATGCTTCTGTCAGTGTAAGTCACTCTGTTGCAGGTTTCACCGTGGACACCTGAAAGATGAGACAGGTTTTAAACAGCAGCAGTTAGAAGTACATCATTTCCTGCAGTAATCCAGAGCAGCTTGTATGGAAAACTGACAGCAGTAGTGATGCTGTGTAGCTGGATGGTTGGAGAATAGCTCACTAACACACACAGGGTGAAAGGGGTTTGATTCTTACTGAGGCCATCCATATCAAACACATGCAGTCCTGGTCCAGAACACAACCTTAAACAGGCAGGAGTATTAACATGTACATAGTTTTAACATGTCTTTCTGTTCAAAGACTGTAAATTTTAAATACTACACATTGGTCAACTTTCTACCTCTAATCTGGTAACATATCTCGTAGGACATTTTCAAAGTTGCTTAATGACACCATGAAAACCATCATACCATTTTCCTCATCAAAATATTAGGGCAATAGTCATAATTAGTTTAATGACTTTATATAGTTGTTGTCTTGAAAATAACTATGATCCATATTAAATTACTTATCACATGGTCAGCATGTGGTAAGTGGCAGTGATGATGTTTTGTGTTCAGGCTGATGAAGCAATGACAGAAAACCTGAACCAAGGAATGTGACCTAGATACTAGAGCCAGACAAGACTTTTGATAAATGATATCTTGATTTGGTGAAAACCTTCAAAACCTTCCCCTACAGGATGTTAAAGAGTTTGTATGTCCTGGTGCACGTTGCCTGTTTTAGGGCTAACTAAAAGCTTCCACCAGATGGCGCTATCTTATTGAGACACTGTGGAGAAAACTCACAAACTGAAGGAGAGTGGAAATCCTTGTATCCGTTTACAGCACAGGAATAGCTGTCCTCATAATTAAAGTAATCTGCATAGGAAGGAGAAGTTCCTTCATTAAATTTCTGCCCATTCCTGTACCAGATGTAGGAAGGAGGACCAGCTAGAGGACAGCTGCTGAGACACTTCAGCTCTGCCCGGGAAGAAGACCTGGATGGGGTCACCTTCATCTGGAGACCTGCGTTCATGGAGTAGAAATGTCATTGATCACTAAATTTTCAATCACACACACACACACACACACACACACCCACACACACACACACACACAAACACGATCACAACAGTATCCTTGATGCTGGCATTATGTGGAACTGAATTAAAAAGTCATCTGATGAAAATGTTACCTGTGACAGTTAAAGAGACTCCAGGTTCACCAGTGTATCTCCCTCCTGGTTGGTTTGTTATGAACCTGAACTTGTACACAGCTGAGTCGCTCTCTCTCAGGTCACTGATTCTCAGTCTGCTGTACGGCTTATAACTGCTATAGTACTGATCATCACCCTGATACTCCACACGACCTTCATATTCTGAGTCTGATCTCAGATCCACAGGTTCATAATACAACCCCTTAGTAAACCACAGTGCTTTTTCAGCTCTGGTAACACGGTGATTTCCGCTGTTTGGGTATGTGTAGTTGCACTGCATTTCCACTGTTGATCCTTTTAAGGCACAGATCTCAGTAGGAGTGTAAGTCGCTCCCCAGCCATCCTGTCCCTGCACCACTGTAACACAGAGCACATCAGAAACCACAATCAGATTCATAAAAACATCAGAGGACAGACTTTCATCTGTGATGGAGCCGATTCAGGATATGAAGTTTGGACCACACTTAATTTTGACAGCCAGTTATCATTTGGTTTTATTAATAGTCTTTTAACTGAAATGATTTTTTGTTTTAATCACATTTTAGTCGGTTGGATTTTGTTTTTGTTGACAAATCTTCAGTGATTTTAATCGATGAAAACAAAAGCTTTAATCTAATTCTACTGAATGATTTAAAAACAGTTCTTCATTACATTATTTTTTTTTTGTGACCTTTACACATATTGATCTACATCCCTCATTATAGTTTCATGCATTTTGTATCCAGCTTTTCTTTTTATGCTGTATCTCATATTAAAAGTAAAGTTTGCCCAGATGTCTGTTCCCTTCCAGACTGCGGTCTGGAGCTATGTTTTAATTTTTTAAAAAATTCTGGCATGTCTGGCAAAAAATGCCATTATATTTAGTCATCATCTTTGCTAACAAAAAAACTAAACTAAACTAAACTAAACAAAAATGGGATTCATTTTTATTTAGTTTTCATCTTGTTTTTATCCTAGAAAGAGAGTTGTTGACAAATACTTTCAGTCGTACTTTTAGTCACAAAATGAACACAGCATTAAATTGCTGAGCAAAATCACTTGAGGACTCACATGATCTCAGCTCCACTGTAAGTCAGTGAGACAAAGAGCATCTTGACACCAAGACGATCTTGAGAAAAGGGAAGCTGGACGAACTTCAAACTGCTCAGAATGACAAGTGCTGATCTGCTGCAGCAGTTCCTCATTCTGCATCGACCTCACCGCAGCTCGATAATCTAATTATGTGTCTATTCTAGATTATTATTCTGAGGACACAGGAGTATTTGCTGTTGCTGGGTGCTTTGGCTTTTGGCTCTTATTCCTTTTCTATTGAAGGCAGGGAGAGTTAAAAATTTATCAGATGAAGCTGATTTTCCTGTTGCTCTCTGTTCTGAGTCTCTGTGATTAAAGATGTTGAATATGAAAGTAACAAAAAACTCAGAACAGCCATTTGCCAGACCACGTTCAGCATTCTGGCAGTTGAAGAATAACAGTGGACTTTCAAAATAATTTTCTCCTTGTGGTGGAGCAGTGCAGCAGTGATACTTAACTGTTGTAAACATGTTAAACGACAAACTTTGGGCCAATCAGTGTTATTTTTATTAGCCAGATAAGAGAGGTAGTTTTACTGAACAGATTTGATGGTAGAACATCAATTATGAGAAGGGCAACATGCAGGACATAAAATACTGAGTGTGTTTTATTTTGGTGACACTGTGGTCTTGTTGCTGCTGCGGGAACTGTGGCAGGAAACTGCAGAGAGAAGCTGATGACTGAGGTGTGAAAAACTATTTCAACCAACTCCACGACATGGAGATGACTCTAATGTTCATCAGTATCATCTATACATGGACATGGCACACTGATGTGAGAGCATCATGAGGCTCCATAAATTCTTGGTATCAATTTATTGTCAGTTCATCCAATTCACAATGAAAATCAAACCTGCAGTTCACTTCTACAACAGAGGAAACTGTATTCTTGTTAAGATGAAAGAGCTGATTGAACAGACTGTGAACTGATCCCAGACCTGCTCCACACATCACAGCCACAGTGATATGAACGTCTCCTAAACAGAGATTACAAACATCTTTCTCTCCTGAAAAGTCTTTTCAGAGGAACAGAGCTGTGCTGGATGGTGGAGACATGAGATGACACTTTTGTGGACGACAGCACCCAGCTGCAGACTGGAAGACGAAGCCCCTGGCTGCACAAGACTCTGCTGAGACGGAGGTGAGACAGGTGGAAAATGCACTATTATGAATCCCACTAGAGTTCTGGGTAAGACTTAATGTCATTGTTAAGGTCACCTGACAGCCGCCTCACTAACAGTGTGTAGTCAAAATAAGGAAATTAGAACAAAAAAAATTGATATACTGATAAAAAGTCATAATCCCAGATGCTGAACTGTGCAGTTATGGTTGTTAAGTATTTTTGCCTTTTGCCTGCATGAATTTTAGGGACAACATTCATGTTGCCTAGAACATGAAATCTGTCCAATTTGGTGAGACCATGACTTTCCTTTTTTCACTTTAAGTAGGTCCAAGAGGGCATCTTCCTCTGAAATTCTTGTGTTTTGATGAATAACCACGAGATGATTTTAAAATTGTTGGAAACAGCCTTGACATTTACGGTGATTTCTTTTTCAATGCTGCATTAAACTAAAATTTTTAAAGTAAGTTGATTAGAGCACCAGCAAAATATCAAAGATGTAAAAGTAAACTTACAATACCTGGCACAAAAAGAAGAAAAACAACAAATCCACTTGCTGCTGTGGTGAAACTCATAGCTGGTGCTCTCCTCTCTCTGTTGGGGCTTCAGAGACGCTAAAACAGATCAGCGGGTAGAAAATATACAGAACATCTGTACGTCATGTCACCTTTCTAATCGATGGTGTGTCTCAAAGCTGAACTGTAAAACAACATGAAAGGTGTGAAGAACAACGCCTTGATGGGGAGGAGGATATGGTCTTGAGAGGGAAGTTTCTTGTCTGGCACTTCTGCGGTCAACAAACAGATACACAAACTGTTAGAAATTTAGTGGCTTCCTTCCTCTTCACATCTATAAACAACACAACTTTCTGGTAAATGCTCCTTTAAAGTTTAAAGGAAAAGATTAAAGTTTAAGAAAAAAAAGGGCTCATGTTAGAGACAAAGAGAGAGAGCCCTGCTTTGGTTCCTCACAGAACCACATCAGTAGCATCCACACAGAGTTTCACACAGCCACTTCTCACTCCTCCTCCCATCAGCACCCCCCCAGGCCCCCCACCCAACCCCCCACCCACACACCCCAGCACACAGCCTCCCTGCTCCAGCCTGTCCTTCACAGCACCCCAGGTGAGGAATCAGCTCCGGTGGAGGGAAAACGACCGCTTCACTTCTAGTTTCTAAATGTCACAGGTAACTTTTGAATTGGATGACTTTTTAATTAAAGCGTTTTTTTTTCTCTTCACCATCTTAAAGTGTGTGTTTGTGTGTGTCTGTGTGACATTTCTGTTCAGTGTTGACAGATCCAGACCTTCAGGTTCTGGCGATCAGATCAATCCACCAGTCTTCTTCCTGCAGAGCTGAAGTGTCTCAGCAGTTGTCCTCTAGCTCGTCGTCCCTCCTACATCTGGTACAAGAATGGACAGAAAATGAAGGAAGAAACTTCTTTCTATGCAGATTATTTTAATTATTAGGACAGCTATTCATGTGAAACAACACGTGCCTCTCTTCATGCTGCTCGTCCAAAGCTGATCTACATTCCATCGCGGGCTCTCCGCTCTCAAAATGCGGGGCTGCTTTGCTTACCTAGGATTAAGAAGAAGTCAGCAGGTGGCCGGGCCTTTTCCTATCGTGCCCCGCTGCTATGGAATAACCTCCCTGCTGACGTCAGGCAATCTGAATCTGATGATTCTTTCAAATCTAGATTAAAAACTCATCTCTTCGGCCTAACTTATGGCTGACGGTTAGTGGTACGGTGGGCTGGTTCTCTGTCTCAGTGAAGTAACCCAAGCACTCACCTGCCGACGAGATTATGAGATTATTGCTCTCACGGAGCTAATTATCAATTAGTCTTCTCCAGATAATTAATGTGCCACCTTTGTCTCTGTGTGAGTGTGTGTGAATGGTTGATGCGTGTTTGTCCGAGTGTGTGCTCTGTCTATTTTAGATCCAGGTTGTCGTGGTGTAGGTGGCTGTGTGGCCCGGGTCCCTGGCTGCTCTGGTGCATCTGGCTTCCCTTGGCGTCATCATCCCTCATCCGCCACCTATCTATTCCCATACATTTTATTGTTTGTTATCTGTGTTTACAACATCTATTGCACGTCTGTCCGTCCTGGGGAGGGATCCCTCCTCTGTTGCTCCCCTGAGGTTTCTTCCTATTTTTCTCCCTGTTAAAGGGGTTTTTAGGGAGTTGTTCCTCATCCGATGTGAGGGTCTAAGGACAGAGGATGTTGTATTTTTCTGTAAAGCCCTTTGAGACAAATTTGTATTTGTGATTCTGGGCTATACAAATAAATAAAATTGAATTGAATTGAATTGATCTGGAAGCAGCTTCAGGCTTTGCAGAGGAGGCATCAACATCCACGTTGCTCTGAGAGAAACCACTCGGATGCTCCCACGACCTCCAGGTGCTGGTGTGCCTGCTCCCTCCACATGGAGGCTGCAGCTCTTTCCTCTGATCTACGAGGATGTGAGGATTTCTGCTCTCCCTCAGTGTGTATGTTTACTCCACAGTGTAATCAGTGACATAACGCCACCTGGTGGAAGCTTTTACGTAATGCACTGTAACAGGACAGCATGTATTCAATGTGTGTGTTGCAGCCTAATGTTATAATCTTTTAAATTCATTTTTCTCTTGTTGATCTACACCCAATTTGATAGACAGAATAAAAAAAATAGAATTTTAGATTTTTTTTTTTGCAAATTTATCAAAAAGGAAAAACTGAAATATCTGGCACAAGTATTCAGACCCTTTGCAACAACACTTGAAATTTAGCTCAGGTGCCTCCCATTTCTCTTGATTATTGCTGAGATGTTTCTACACCTTGATTAAAGTGTACCTGTGATAAATTAAATTGATAGGATATGATTTGGAAAGGCACACAGCTCTCTATAGAAGGCCTCACAGCTAACAGTGCATATCAGAGCAAAAACCAAGCCGTCAGGACTCTTCCAAGAGCCAGTCGCCCGGCCAAACTGAGCAACTGTGGGAGAAGGGCCTTAATAAGAAAGGTTAGCAAGAGCACGATGGTCACTCCGACTGAGCTTCAGAGATCCTGGATGGAGATGGGACAAACCTCCAGAAGGACAACCATCACTGCAGCCCTCCACCGATCTGGGCTTTATGGCAGAGTGGCTGGACAGAAGCCTCTCCTCAGTGCAAAACACATGAAAGCTGCTTGGAGTTTGAAAAAAAAAAAAAGCAGCTGAAGGGTTCTCAGACTGTGAAAAACAAGATCCTCTGGTCTGATGAAACCAAAATTTCAGGCACTGCTCATCATCTGCCCAGTATCATCATCTGCTCATCATCTGCCCAGTATCATCCCAACACTGCAGCCTTGTGGTGGCAGCATCAGGCTGTGGGGGTGTTTTTCAGCAGCAGGGACTGGGAGACTGGTCAGGGTTGAGGGAAAGCTGAATGGAGTAAAGTACAGAGATATCCTCAATGAAAACCTGTTCCACAGCACTCAGGACCTCAGACTGGACCAAAGGTTCACCTTCCAGCATGACACTGACCCTAAGCACACAGCCAAGACAACACAGGAGTGGCTTAGGGACAACTCTGTGAATGTCCTAGAGTGGCCCAGCCAGAGCCCTGACTTGAACCCTATCCAACATCTCTGGAGAGACTTGAAAATGGCTGTCCACCGACGGTCCCCATCCAACCTGACCGAGCTTGAGAGGATTTGCAAAGAAGAACGGCAGAAAATCCCCCAGTCCAGGTGTGCGAAGCGTGTTGCATCATACCTAAAAAGCATCGAGGCTGTACTTGCTGCCAGAGGTGCTTCAACTAAGCGCTGAGTAAAGGGTCTGAATACTTATGTTAATGTGATATTTCAGTTTTTCCTTTTTTATAAATTTACAAAGAATTCTACAATTCTGGTCTCACTTTGTCATCATGGGGTACTGAGTGTAGATTAATGAGAGACAAAATGAATTTAAACAATTGTAGCATCAGGCTGCAACATAACAAAAGTGAAAAAAGTGAAGGGGGTCTGAATACTTTCTGAATGCACTGTATGCTGTGGCCCTGATGAGGAAGTTGGCTGGAGCAGGAGTCAGGCATAGAGCAGCATTCACTAGCTCTACACAGACACTGCATTCACCTTTACCAGGGAAGCATTCCCCACCACACACACATTAGAGTGAAATCAGCATCATCATGGGGAATATGAACATATCTTTAAACCAGATCTCTGTTGCTTTCAGAGGAACGGAGCTGTGTGGAGACGTGCACACCTGTAGGAGTTACTGATGTGGTGCTGCAGGAGTCCAGGCAGAGGGCGCTCTCTCTGGCTCGCTTTCAGATGAAAACAAAAACAGATGGGCGCAATAATCTTTAATAAACTTGGTCACTTACCAGCATTCTCTGTGTCATTCTTTTTTCAGATGAAAAGAGGAAGGGAAACTGGTTCATTTTTAACTCTAAGTGTCTGCGTCACACCAACTTCCCTTTCATGATGAAGCCTTTCATTATAAGAGGTTTTGATTCCTTTCACATTTTTATAGCTTCGCTTGGAGATTCAACAGCTATTTGAAAGGTTTGCTGATGTGACTGATAGATTTCTCATGTTCTGCACGATCTAGCCTTTGCTGTTGATGTGTTTTAACGTCTCCGAAGCCTCAACAGGGAGAGGAGAGGAGCAGCTATGAGTTTTACAGCAGCAGCGAGTGGATTTGTTGTCTTCCTTCTGTCTGTGCCAGGTATCGTACATTTACATTTTAGACGCTGGGCTGGTATGCTAATCAACTCCATCTTAATGATAATAAGCTTAAATGTGCTTGAGTCGGCCGTTTTGAGGAATTTTAAAATGGACTCAGTGGACTCATCAGAGTTGTTCAAGAATAAAATGTAGTCAATGATTAAATATTGCTAAAACATAGATGAACATAGATGAAAAACTGACTGATTTTATCAAGCTCTCTTTAAAAAATGACACCTCTTTTTTCATTTAGAGTGAACCATAATCTGTCTTGAATCGTTTTATGACAATGAGTGGCAGACAGGGCCGCCCCTCCCTAAATACACAACTTGTGGTGTGTGTAGGGCCTCATGTTGCGCTGGGGTCCTCATGTGAAAATGTGGCTGGCGAGGCCCCCAAGTGCCAAGTCCAGTCAGCTGAGGTCTGTCATCTACCACACATATCACTGTAATGATTGACAGCCAACATCTGTCCAATCACTGCTCAGAGCTGGACAGGTTAAACTTACCTTTGTTCAAAGACACAAGGGTCTAGCTGCTATTTTTTTCTATTTCAGGTTAAAAGTTTTTTAAGGAAAAAAATGCTCTTGACATTTTTTTATTATTATTATTGATGTCATTTATTTTTCATTTCAGATGTTTGCTCGTATTAATCAATATTGTTACATGAAATGGCATTTTGTTATGCCCTGATTTTGTCCCTATTGTAAACCTGGTGGGTGAGAGGGAGCATGTGCCTGGGTGCCTCATGACAAAATTTGCTTAGAGACCCAGTTTGGCCAGAGGCAGCTCTAGTGACAGATTTCTGGTTAATTTATGATTTATTTTCACAGCTACAGCTGCTCAATTTTAATAGCCAGCAACCTTCAATTTGCTCTGCGCCCCTCTGAGTGACAGAGTGCCATTACAGCTCACAGAGGTGCTACACATCTACCATGAAAAAGGCCAAAGCCACAGCACCCCATGCTAACAAATGATGGCTTTCACTTATATATTCACCTTATATATTCATTCATGATTAATACAAAAATGCTACTTTAAATTAATCAGTCAGCATCTGAGAATGCATAAACTGATTCTGATTAACAAGCTCTTTTATATGCAAATAACTTTAGATGGCTCCTAAACTTAATATTTACCCATATGCCTACAGTAACTTTGACACTGGCAATAAATATGGAGGGCTGGTGTCAACTTTTTGTAAACAGTGGATTTGGAGCAATGCTCAAATATTCCCTTGTCTTTGATAATTTGTGATGGTCAACTGACAGGAATCGCACATTGATTTCTACCGTACTTAGGTGTATAATGAGGAGCTTACACAGCAGCTGCAGTAGATCAGCTGTGATGTGCGGATATCAGGAGGAGTCGATTTTGCAAGTAAAATATATATATATATATATTTTATTTCCTATTAGTTAACAACTTTAAAATCAGGGGAAAGGGGAGGTGGAACAAAGTTATTGTCTAGCGAGAGTGGCGTTCTCTCAGTGGCGTTCCTCAGGTGCTGCGCATCAGGCCCTAATGAGCCTTGACCCACTGATGCTCACAGCTGCGGCTTTTCCGCGGATCATCCGTGGCGCTGTCCATAGTTCTGAAAGTGACAGCAAGTTAACTTGACAATCAAACTGCAACATCAGCATTTGTTGTTCTGAGGAGCTTGAGGTTTGTCCAGGTTCCCTTTTCTGAAACCATCTTGGCAGTAAGATTGTCTTTGTCTCATTGACTTTGGATGAAGCTGAGATGAAGTGAGTACCAAAGTGGTTTTGGGGAAAATAGTAGTTTGTGATTGTGGTTTTTGATGTTCTCTGTGTTGCAGTGGGACAGGGCCAGTATGTCTCGGGATTTACTTACACTCCTACTGAGATCTGTGCCTTCAAAGGATCAACAGTGGAAATAGACTGCAACAACAATGATCAGCATCCGGATAATATTAGAGAAGCATCATGGTTTATTAAAAAGACAGAAAGTGAATTTGTGAATCTGTGGCCGGGCCCAAACTCTGACAGTCGTGTGGAGTTTCATGATGATCGGCCTTACAAAACACTGACAATCAAAGACCTGAGAGAGAGTGACTCAGCTGACTATGTGTGGGAGTTCACAACAAAACAACAAGGACAGGAATCTAGTGGAGTCACTTTAAAAGTCACAGGTAACATTTTCATCAGACGATTAATTTATAATTCCAAATAATGTTAAAAATCAAGGAAAAGTGTGTGTGTGTGTGTGTGTGTGTGTGTGTGTGTGTGTCTGTGTCTGTGTCTGTGTTTGAGTATTTACAATAGTAACCAATGAAAGTTCTGCTCTGTGTTCACAGATCCAGATCTCCAGGTGCAGGTGATCAGATCATCAGCCTACCAATACCAGAGAGAGCTGGAGTGTGTCAGCAGCTGTCCTCTAGCTGGTCCTGTTTCCTACATCTGGTACAAGAAGGGAGAGAAAATTACAAACAGAACTGTTGCTTATTACGAAGCCAAGATTTATCCTGGTGACAGCTATTCCTGTGCTGTAAAAGGACATGAGAGTTTCCGCTCTCCTCCAGTGTGTAAGTTTATTCCACAGCATGTCACTATCATGGTGACATAGAAGTGCGTACTTTAAAGCACCAACCCCCCAACACACACACACACACACACACACACACACACACACACACATACACACATACACACATACACACATACACACATACATCCAAACACAAACTTTGTCCACTAAAATAATTGCCACTAACACAATGGTAGTTATTCAACACTTCATCAACATGTCTATCAGCTTCATTCACAGACCTGGTTCTCGAACCTTTAGGATTCTGACGTCCCACAGCTAGGAACTGTTTACTATTTGACTTTGTTCCATGACAATACACATTGTCATATATGTTGACATCAAGTCCTCCAGATGCTCCGAAGGTTCCCTCAGTGTCGGTGAGGTCCTCTGGTGAAATAGTGGAGGGCAGTTCAGTGACTCTGACCTGCAGCAGTGATGCTAACCCAGCAGCTACTTATACCTGGTACAAGAAGAATGGAAATCCAGACAAGGAACCTTTCAGGACAGGACCACAGCTGGACTTTGTTTCCATCCAGTCTTCTGACTCTGGAGAGTTTTACTGCACAGCACAGAATGAGCTGGGGGAGAGGACATCTGACTCCACCTCTGTTGATGTGAAATGTGAGTGAAATGGAACTGGTTCTCGATATCATGTGGGAACAAATATCCGAAATATGCCACCTTTAGTTTTTATTAACCAAGGAAAGGTTTTACAAGGTGTATGTGTTTTTTCAGCTTTGCCTTGTTTTATATTCACACACTACAGCACATGGAGATGAAGTACACTGCCTAAAGACACACTGACAATAGTAACTGAGAGACAGGAGAGTGTGACTTATTGAATTTTTACACCAAGGCTTCCCCAGCTGGACTGAGGATTAGAAACATCAAACATCTTGTGACATCATCTTCAAGGCTCTTTACAACGAGTCTGATTATTTACATCCAGCATGTGTCATTGCAAAAACACATCCTCACTTTAACCTTATTTTCCAGATGCTCCAAAGGTTCCCTCAGTGTCGGTGAGGCCCTCTGGTGAAATAATGGAGGGCAGTTCAGTGACTCTGACCTGCAGCAGTGATGCTAACCCAGCAGCTACTTATACCTGGTACAAGAAGAATGGAAATCCAGACCAGGAACCTTTCAGGACAGGACCACAGCTGGACTTTGTTTCCATCCAGTCCTCTGACTCTGGAGAGTTTTACTGCACAGCACAGAATGAGCTGGGAGAGAAGACATCTGACTCCACCTCCATTGATGTCAAATGTGAGTGAAATGGAACTGGTTCTCGAATATCTTGTGGGAACAAATATCCTAAATCTGTCACCTTTAGTTTTTATTAACAAGGGAAAGATTTTGTTAGGTGTATATGTTTTTTTCAGCCCTGCCTTGTTTTAAATTCACAGACTACAGCTCATGGAGATAAAGTGCAGCTTAAAGCAGAGGTTCCCAAACTTTTCAGACCCTGTAGAACGATGTACCAAACCAAATTTCCCAGGTACCACCTAAACAGATTGTTACTAGTTCATGCTCTGTCGGACATGACATGACGTCACCCTATGTATCTAAGCACAGGCAAATTTTATTTCTAAAATATTTAAATGATTAAAAGAATTTTTTTACATCATTGTAATATGATGTGTATATGTAATCACCGTCTGTAACCCTAACCCTAACCCTAACCCTAAGATGAACCACAGCTTGGGAATCGCTGTCTTAAGGACCCACTGACAGTAACTGTGGGACAGGAGAGTGCTGCTTATTGAATTTAACACCAAAGTTACCCCAGCTGCACTGGGGATTTGAAACGTCAAACATCTAGTGACATCATCCTCACAGCTGTTTACAACTAGCCTGATTATTTACATCCAGTATGTCTTATTGCAAAAACACATCCTCACTTTAACCTGAATTTCCAGATTCCTCTGCTGGAAAACACATGCAACATACGAATGCAGTCAGGGTGACTCTCCTCATCCTCATACCAATCGCTCTGTTTCTCCTGTACTTGGGCATCAGGTAACAGAATTAAAATCCATCACTTCTATTAAAAGATTCCTTTCATATTCGATGAGTTTTCATGAACTATAGATTGTTGAATTTCTGTTTTTGGTTGTTGAATGCAATCCAGGAAGAAGAAAACTGAGCAGAGTGACCCAGTACAGACTGTACAGGTGAGAGAGAGAGAGAGAGAGAGAGAGAGAGAGAGAGAGAGAGAGAGAGAGAGAGAGAGAGAGAGAGAGAGAGAGAGAGAGAGAGAGAGAGAGAGGCTGTATATTTTACTGTCTCATCTTGTGTGTCTTCTCTCCCATCAGTCAGACTCTGATCCGGTGTATGAGAGCATCGCTGCAGCACAGACAGAAGCCACAGAGGAGCAGGAAGACCAGGTGTAAAGTCCACTCAGGTTGGAGCCTCATGAAAAACCACAAGTCTCAAATAAAAATGACATTTACACTTTCAAAATGTAACTCCCCTTGATTTCTAATGATACTCTGTGCAGCCAGTGTGTGTTTTGTCAGATGTCAGGAGACACACAACCTTGAAGGCAACTCTGATGCCCGAGTCATTTTAGCCTCTTGCTCTGCAATGCTTTTATTATACAAAACGTAGATCCGACCAAGCAATCTGATTGGTCAATCAGACGTTTAGAATGTGCTCAAATGAGCATGACAGCACGGGTAGCCGTGCTCACATGAAAAATACCTCATCTCTGAAAATATTACCTCGCCTATATCTTAGCCGCTGGCAACCTTGTTAGCCTGCATAATGGACCGTTTTGTCAATTTTGATTTATTTGGCGACCTAAGTTTGAATAAATGGCTGAACGAGGAAGACAAGGCAGAAGAGAAAAGCGAGAGATACGCGAGAGTGACGAGTGAAGAGCTGGATAGATTTCTAATGATACTCTGTGCAGCCAGTGTGTGTTTTGTCTGATGTAAGGAGACACACAACCTTGAACGCAACTCTGATACCCCAAGTCATTTTAGCCTCTTGTTCTGCAATGCTTTTTGTTCAACAAAGCCCACGGGGTCTTTTCTTTGCAAGAGTTATAGTTGCTTTACTTATTGCCTTTTAAAATTATTTTAAGTTGAGCTTGAAAACCTGACCTGTGGCTCTGTCCAGCAGCACACTGAAGCAGAAGACAGGAACAGAACTGAAACATGGAAACATTGTGTTTGGGTTTTTTGCCGTAATAAATGTGTTATTGAACATGAATAACATTGTAGTCTCTTGTTATTTTATTGGACAAAATAAAAAGTAGGGTGTAGCTTTTGCCCTCTTCATTGATTTAAAAATGGTGTTTGATACAGTGAATCATGAGGTTATTATATTAAAACTATCTCAACATAATATATGTGACAGCACAATGAACTGGATGTCATCCTGTTTAAGTAACAGACAACATTGCACTGGAATAAATGGTCATCAATCTCACTTTCTAGATTGCACTGTTGGCGCCCATCAAGGGTCCATTTTAGGACCTTTGCAGTTCACCATCTATATCAATGATTTGTCAATCACCTGTGCTGATGTCCACATGCAAATGTATGCAGATGACACGGTCATGTATGTTGATTCAAATCAACACATCAAGCAGCTTTACAACTCACAAGAGCTGTGGAGAAAACAGCTGACTGGCTGTCCAACTCATGTCTGTCTTCAGATGTGTCCAAGACTGTCACTGTGTTTTTCTCCATGAAGCAAATCAACACTCCTGATCCTGAGAGCTTGGTCAAAGGAGAAAAGGTAGACAATGTCAACCATTTTAAGTGTTTAGGCCTGATTATCGTTTCATATTTAAATTTTAAAAAACACACCAAGTATATTTCAGGGAAAATCAAACATAGTTGAATCCATTTCAAAAACTTTTCTAATTACTTCAATATATGTGCAGCTATGATGTACATTCTCTCTGTGGTATTATCACATCTGTGTTATTGTGCCACCTCCTGGTCAAAGGCGTGGACAACAACAATACAACCACTTTGCAAACTGTGAGCTCTTAAAGCACCACACACACAAAAAAATCTCCTTCCATTACAGCAATATTATTGAAAAATACAACTTATTGAGCTTTGAACATTTTTTCATGAGCAATTTGTTTTCACTTTGTAAGATTCATGGTTTAGCTCGCCCACCCCTTAAACAATTCATTTCAGAAGCTCCTGGTAAAATACGATATACAAGATCATCAACAAGGGGTTACTGTTACATAAAAAAAATGGTCGGATATTATTTGCTCATACTGTTTTTTAAGTTGCAGCAACAAAATAGTGGAATACTGTCTGTAAAATATTAGAGTGTATTAAGTTTTAATCAGTTTGAAAGTGATGCTAAAAAGTGGTTGAAAGACAGTCATGTTGTCATAAGGTCTGATAATGCCTCTCACCTCAGTCTGACAGGTGTATTTATCAGTGTGATGGAATTGTCATTTTTTTTTTATTGTTATATTTGCATTGTATACACACCCCAGGCACTGTTCATGTTTGAGAATAAAATCAACCAGGGAAAAGTAAAAGTAAAAGCAAAGAACCAATCCATGGTGACAATATATGCCACTCACCTACCATCTCTTTGTATATGTTACATGAGTAACTTATTCCTGTTTGTAATACTGCAGATTTGCATGGACATACTTATCATTATCAAGCTATCCAACCAGCCGCAGTGCATGCAAAAAACAAGGCCACCAGGATGAATTACAATGCCAGTGTGCTATTTATATGCTATTTGTTGTATGAAAGCACTTGGTCACACTTTCATTCCAGTGATACAATATCATTACACTGTTTAATTCTGCTGAGATATTTTTTATTTATTATAATTTTATTTCAGCTGGGGGTGTGTCACTCCAATTTAACGTCAGCTCTGATTAATGTGGCTAAGCAGCAAAAGTAATGACAGTAAGCAGTCACATTAAGGCTGAACAGAGTTATATAATTTCGACCCCGCCTTTTGGGGGCTTTTGCTAATCTCCTTTTCAGGCTATTATCAATTTATCTCTGAAATAAAAATGACAGTTTTCACAGATATGTTGATTTATTAAATGTTCATTTCAATGTACAGATGCAAACAAATTGACGAATTAATTAAATCAATGGCCTAGCAAACTCATAAAGACTAAACAAATTAATAACGATTAATAGTCTGATTAATAACTGATAACATTAACACATTAATAACATGAACAAAGTTATAGCCGCACATCTCTGTGTAAAATCTTACAGGTACTGTCCGTGGTGCTGAATCTGCTGAGGCATTTCATTCTTTATTATAGAAATTAAAGCTCCATAAAATTCACGGAGGATCTTGTTTATCTCTTCTTTACTTACAGCTGAGAAATCAGCTGTAAGTGTCTTGTAGACATTTGACGGCCCAAGACGTTGACTGGGCCGTCCTGGCTTCATTTCCTGACCTCTCCAGCTGATCCAGCTCTTCACTCGTCACTCTCGCATATCTCTCGCTTTTCTCTTCTGCCTTGTCTTCCTCGTTCAGCCATTTATTCAAACTTAGGTCGCCAAATAAATCAAAATTGACAAAACGGTCCATTATGCAGGCTAACAAGGTTGCCAGCGGCTAAGATATAGGTGAGGTAATATTTTCAGTGATAAGGTATTTTTCATTTGAGCACGGCTAGCCGTGCTGTCATGCTCATTTGAGCACATTCTAAACGTCTGATTGACCAATCAGATTGCTTGGTCGGATCTACGTTTTGTATAATAAAAGCATTGCAGAACAAGAGGCTAAAATGACTCGAGGCATCAGAGTTGCCTTCAAGGTTGTGTGTCTTCTGACATCTGACAAAACACACACTGGCTGCACAGAGTATCATTAGAAATCAAGGGGAGTTACATTTTGAAAGTGTAAATGTCATTTTCATTTGAGACTGTCCTGGTTTTTCATGAGGCTCCGACCTGAGTGGACTTTACACCTGGTCTTCCTGCTCCTCTGTGGCTTCTGTCTGTGCTGCAGCGACGCTCTCATACACAGGATCAGAGTCTGACTGATGGGAGAGAAGACACACAAGATGAGACAGGAAAATATACAGCCTCTCTCTCTCTCTCTCTCTCTCTCTCTCTCTCTCTCTCTCTCTCTCTCTCTCTCTCACCTGTACAGTCTGTACTGGTTCGCTCAGCTTGAGAGATTTCTTCTTTCTGGATTGAATTCATCAACCAAAAACAAAAATTCAACAGTCTACAATTCATGAAAACTCATCAAATATGAAAGGAATCTTTTAATAGAAGTGATGGATTTTAATTCTGTTACCTGATGCACAAATAGAGGAGAAACAGAGTGACTGGTATCAGAATGAGGAGAGTTGCCCTGGCTGTATTCGTATGTTGCATGTGTTTTCCAGCAGAGGGATCTGGAAAGTCATGTTAAAGTGAGGATGTGTTTTTGCAATAAGACATTCTGGATGTAAATAATCAGGCTAGTTGTAAACAGCTGTGAAGATGATGTCATTAGATTTTTGATGTTTAAAATCCGCAGGACAGCTGGGGAAACGTTGGAGTTGAACTCAAAACCTTTCCCTGATTAATAAAAACTAAAGGTGACAGATTTAGGATATTTGTTCCCACATGATATCGAGAACCAGTTCCATTTCACTCACATTTGACATCATTAGAGGTGGAGTCAGATGTCTTCTCCCCCAGCTCATTCTGCGCTGTGCAGTAAAACTCTCCAGAGTCAGAGGACTGGATGGAAAAAAAGTCCAGCTGTGGTCCTGTCCTGAAAGGTTCCTGGACTGGATTTCCATTCTTCTTGTACCAGGTATAAGTAGCTGCTGGGTTAGCATCACTGCTGCAGGTCAGAGTCACTGAACTGCCGTTCACTGTTTCAACAGAGGGACTCACTGACACTGAGGGAACCTTCGGAGCATCTGGAAAATAGGTTTAAAGTGAGAATGTGTTTTCTGCTATGGCACATACTGGATTTAAATGATCAGATTAGTAGTCAATGGGGTGGCGTGACTACAAGTCTGATGGTTCCAATCCTCACAACAGCTGAGAAAATCTGAGTGACTAAAGTGACCTAGTAAACATTCAACTTCTACCTCAACATCTACTGTCAATGTGCCTGTAAGCAAGCACTTTATCTCCTGCAGTGGAGCTGCTCACTCAACTACAGTAGCAGATTGAATGTGAAGCAAGGCAGAGCTGAAAGAAAAATACACTCAACAAAACCTTCACCTTATTAATAAAGGGTTAAAAAAAAAAAAAAAAAGATGATTCCTTTGAACTAATTATATACCACTCACATTTGACATCAATGGAGGTGGAGTCAGATGTCTTCTCTCCCAGCTCATTCTTCGCTGTGCAGTAAAACTCTCCAGAGTCAGAGGACTGGATGGAAACAAAGTCCAGCTGTGGTCCTGTCCTGAAAGGTTCCTGGTCTGGATTTCCATTCTTCTTGTACCAGGTATAAGTAGCTGCTGGGTTAGCATCACTGCTGCAGGTCAGAGTCACTGAACTGCCCTCCACTATTTCACCAGAGAGCCTCACCAACACTGAGGGAACCTTTGGAGCATCTAGAGGACATCATGTTAACATACATAGACTTTAAGATGAGGATGTGGTTTTATTACAATGTGATTCATTCATTTGGGGGCCCAGGATCTAACATCAGAGCAAACAAAACGTGAGTATGTGTTTTTGCAGTGACACATACTGGATGTAAATAAACAGGCTGGTTTTAATCAGCTGTGAAGATGATGTCACAAGATGTTTGAAGTTTCTAATCTCCAATACAGCAGGGCAAACTTTGGTGTTAAAATTCAATAAGTAACTCTGTCCTGTCCCTCAGTTACTGTCAGTAGGTCCTTAAGACAGAGATTTCCAAACTGTGGTTTGTGTACTACTGGTGGTACGCAAGGGTCCACCTGGTGGGACACAAGAGCCTTGCTGAAATGTCCAGTTATGGCACTCCAGCTGGTGCCAATCATTAACTTAGAACCAAATGAATGCCATTTAATTTAATTGTATTATAGACAACATGTATTACATTCATTACAATGATGTGCAAATTAGTTGTTAATCATTTAAATATTTTAGAAATAAAATGTGCCTGTGCTTAGCTGCATAGGGTGACGTCACGTCATGTCCAACAGAGCATGAACTAGTAACAATCTGCTTGGGTGATACCTGAAAAATTTGGTGTGGTACATCGTTCTACAGGGTCTGAAAAGTTTGGGAACCTCTGCCTTAAGCTATGCACTTTATCTCCCTGTGTTGTAGTCTGTGACTTTAACCCTATAAAGCCTGAACTATGAAAGAATTGGCAGAAAATTCCATTTTTTTGAATGTGAACCCTTTATTTAGTCCTATAAAAATATATAGATATAAAAAAGAAAAATCAAAAAATATGTTATTACATGACCTTTCTGTTGTATGATATATGATATGTACTTGAAGTGCCAGTGGTATGGTCCAGGGTGAACAGGGGAAGTGTTCAAAGGTATACAACAGTATTTTGGTCAAGTATTGATTAAACTGAAAATGAAAAACAGAATTGAAAATGTGTATCATATATGATACAAATGGCTTTATAGGGTTAAAACAAGGCAGAGCTGAAAAAACACATACACCTAACAAAACCTTTCCCTGGTTAATAAAAACTAAAGGTGACCAATTTAGGATATTTGTTCCCACATGATATCGAGAACCAGTTCCACTTCACTCACATTTGACATCAATAGAGGTGGAGTCAGATGTCTTCTCTCCCAGCTCATTCTGTGCTGTGCAGTAAAACTCTCCAGAGTCAGAGGACTGGATAGAAACAAAGTCCAGCTGTGGTCCTGTCCTGAAAGCTTCCTGGTCTGGATTTCCATTCTTCTTGTACCAGGTATAAGTAGCTGCTGGGTTAGCATCACTGCTGCAGGTCAGAGTCACTGAACTGCCCTCCACTATTTTACCAGAGGGACTGACCGACACTGAGGGAACCTTCGGAGCATCTGGAGGACATCATGTTAACATACATTATATTAAAGAAGAAGGATATGTTTTATCATTGAACAATTAAAACAGCTGTGAGGTGGCAGCATCTGAAAGGTTAGAGAAGCAGGCCTCTGAATGAAGCTGATAGTCATGTTGATTAATTGTAAAAGCTGAATAACTGACAGTAATAAGAGATAAAGATGTCAGTGGAAAACTCTGACATGCTGGTGTGTTACCATGATAGTGACATGTGGTGGAATAAACTCACACACTGAAGGAGAGCGAAAACCCTCATGTCCTTTTAGAGCACAAGAATAGCTGTCATCAGGATAGATTTTGACTGTGCAATAAGAAGAAGTTCCCTCCATAATTTTCACTTCATTCTTGTACCAGACATAGAAAGGACGAGCAGCTTGACTGCAAATGCTGCGACACTTCAGCTCTGCCTCTGTGTAACTCTGGTGGACTGAAGATCTGATCACCTCCACCTGGAGATCTGGATATATGAACATATAACAGAAATGTCACAGGTCACAAAATACTCAAATACACAAATGTACAGTATCAAATAAATAAAGAGATAAATAAAAAACAATTCCCAGATGTTAAATATTGTGAGGCATTAAGTAAATCAATTGATGGATGATATAAATTCAGTCTGAATAGGTGAGTTTAGAAACCTTTTTATAATATCTTTAAACTTGACATTATTCCACCATAAATATTCAGTACTATTCACCACATTTGCTTGCCATGAGGTGGATTAAATTTGTCTGTAATGTATCAGTTTGTGTTCAGCAGTACCTGTGACAGTCAGAGTTGTACCAGGTAAACTGCTCCTCCATTCAAAGTTCAGTGTTTTGAATTTGAAGCGGTACTCGGCTGAATCGCTCTCTCTCAGCTCAGTGATTCTCAGAGTGGAGCGTCCGCTCTCTTCAAACAGCTGGACACGACCTCCAAACTCTGAGTCCCCACTGAGGTCCTCAGGTTGTGAGGAATCCCGCCATCGATCACTGCATTTGACACTGAACCAGAATTTTGATCCAACATCATTTTCATAACTGTTGTATGAACAAGAAATGTTCACTGATGATCCCTTCACAGCACAGATGCTTCTGTCAGTGTAAGTCACTCTGTTGCAGGTTTGACCGTGGACACCTGAAAGATGAGACAGGTTTTAAACAGCAGCAGTTAGAAGTGCATCATTTCCTGCAGTAATCCAGAGCAGCTTGTATGGAAAACTGACAGCAGTAGTGATGTTGTGTAGCTGGATGGTTGGAGAATAGCTCACTAACACACACAGGGTGAAGGGGATTTGATTCTTACTGAGGCCATCCATGTTAAACACAGGCAGGCCTGGTCCAGCACACAACCCTTAAACAGGCAGGAGTATTTACTTAACAATGACAGTACGTAGTTTTAGTATAGTACATATACAGTATGCAGTTTTAAAATGTCTTTCCGTTTGACACTAAATTTTAAATACTACACATTGGTCAACCTTCTACCTCTAATCTGGGAACGTATCTCGGAGGATATGTACATTTTAAAAGTTGCTTAATAACACCATGAACACTGTCAGACCGTTTTTTTTTTTTTTTTCATCATCAAAATATTAGGACACTGTCATAATTAGTCTTATGTAATTACATTGTTTCATTGAAAATAACTATGATTCATATATAATTACTTATCACATGATCAGCATGGGGTAAGTGGCAGTGATGATGATTTGTGTTCAGGCTGATGAAGCAATGACAGATAACATGAACTGAGGAATGTGACCTAGATACTAGAGCCAGACAAGACTTTTGATAAATGAAACCTTGATTGGATGAAAACCTTCAAAACCTTCCCCTACAGGATGTTAAAGAGTTTGTATGTCCTGTGCACGTTGCCTGTTTTAGGGCTAACTAAAAGCTTCCACCAGATGGCGCTATGTTATTGAGACACTGTGGAGAAAACTCACACACTGAAGGAGAGTGGAAATCCTCATGTCCTTTTACAGCACAGGAATAGCTGTCCTTATAATTAAAGTAATCTTCATAGGAAGGAGAAGTTCCTTCCTTAAATTTCTGTCCATTCTTGTACCAGATGTAGGAAGGAGGACCAGCTAGAGCACAGCTGCTGAGACACTTCAGCTCTGCCCAGGAAGAAGACCAGGATGTGGTCACCTTCATCTGGAGACCTGGGAATTTTTTCAATCACACACACACGCACGCACGCACACACACACGCACGCGCACACACACACACACACACACACACACACACACACAATCACAACAGTATCCTTGATGCTGCCATTATGTGAAACTGAATTTAAAAGTCATCTGATGAAAATGTTACCTGTGACATTTAAAGAGACTCCAGGTAAAGCGGTCATTTTCCATCCTGGTTGGTTTGTTATGAACCTGAACTTGTACACAGCTGAGTCACTCTCTCTCAGGTCACTGATTCTCAGTCTGCTATAATACTGATCATTACCCTGATACTCCACACGACCTTCATACTCTGAGTCTGATCTCAGATCCACATGTTCATTATCCTCCACCTTAGTAAACCATAGTGCTTTTTCAACTCTGGTAACACGGTGATTTCCACTGTATGGGTATGTGTAGTTGCACTGCATTTCCACTGTTGATCCTTTTAAGGCACAGATCTCAGTAGGAGTGTAAGTCGCTTCCAAGTCATTCTGTTCCTGCACCACTGTAACACAGAGCACATCAGAAACCACAACCAGATTCATATAAACATCAGAGGACAGACTTTCATCTGTAATGGAGCCGATTCAGGATATGAAGTTTGGACCACAGTTAATTTTGACAGCCAGTTATCATTTAGTTTTATTAATAGTCTTTTAACTGAAATGATTTTTTGTTTTAATCACATTTTAGTCGGTTGGATTTTGCTTTTGTTGACAAAACTTCAGTGATTTTAATCGGTGAAAACAAAAGCTTTAATCTAATGCCACTGAATGATTTAAAAACAGTTCTTCATTACATTATTTTTTTTTGTGACCTTTACACATATTGATCTACATCCCTCATTATAGTTTCATGCATTTTGTATCCAGCTTTTCTTTTTATGCTGTATCTGATATTAAAAGTAAAGTTTGCCCAGATGTCTGTTCCCTTCCAGACTGGGGTCTGGAGCTGTGTTTTAATTTTTTTTTTAAATTCTGGCATTTCTGGCAAAAAATGCCATTATATTTAGTCATCATCTTTGCTAACAAAAAAACTAAACTAAACTAAACTATATAAAAACGGGAATCATTTTTGTTTGGTTTTCATCTTGTTTTTATCCTAGAAAGAGAGTTGTTGACAAATACTTTCAGTTGTACTTTTAGTCATAAAATGAACACAGCATTAAATTGCTTAGCAAAATCACTTGAGGAGTCACATGATCTCAGCTCCACTGGACGTCAATGAGACAAAGAGCATCTTGACACCAAGACGATCTTGAGAAAAGGGAAGCTGGACGAACTTCAAACTGCTCAGAATGACAAGTGCTGATGTGCTGCAGCAGTTCCTCCTTCTGCATCGACCTAACCACAGCTCGATAATCTAATTATGTGTCTATTCTAGATTATTATTCTGAGGACACAGGAGTATTTGCTGCTGCTGGGTGCTTTGGCTTTTGGCTCTTATTCCTTTTCTATTGAAGGCAGGGAGAGTTAAAAATCTATCAGATGAAGCTGATTATCTTGTTGCTCTCTGTTCTGAGTCTCTGTGATTAAAGGTGTTGAATATGAAACTCACAAAAAAATCAAAACAGCCATTTGCCAGACCACGTTCAGCATTCTGGTAGTTTAAGAATAACAGTGGACTTTCAAAATAATTTTCTCCTTGTGGTGGAGCAGTGCAGCAGCAATACTTCACTGTTGGAAACATGTTAAATGACAAATGTTGGGCCAATCAGTGTTACTTTGATTTTGATAAAGCCAGATGAGAGAGGTAGTTTTACTGAACAGCTTTAATGGTAGAACATCAATTATGAGAAGGGCAACATGCAGGACATAAAATACTGAGTGTGTTTTATTTTGGTGACACTGTGGTCTTGTTGCTGCTGCATGAACTTTGGCAGGAAACTGCAGATTTCAACCAACTACACGACATGGAGATGACTCTAATGTTCATCAGTAACATCTATACATGGACATGGCACACTGATGTGAGAGCATCATGAGGCTCCATAAATTCTTGGGATCAATTTATTGTCAGTTCATCCAATTCAAAATGAAAATCAAAACTGCAGTTCACTTCTACAACAGAGGAAACTCCATTCTTGTTAAGATGAAAGAGCTGATTGAACGGACTGTGAACTGATCCCAGACCTGCTCCACACATCACAGCCACAGTGATATGAACGTCTCCTAAACAGAGATTACAAACATCTTTCTCTCCTGAAAAGTCTTTTCAGAGGAACAGAGCTGTGCTGGATTCTGGAGACATGAGATGACACTTTTGTGGACGACAGCACCCAGCTGCAGACTGGAAGATGAAGCCCCTGGCTGCACAAGCCTCTGCTGAGACGGAGGTGAGACAGGTGGAAAATGCACTATTATGAATCCCACTAGAGTTCTGGGTGAGACGTACCGTCATTGTTAAGGTCACGTGACAGCCGCCTCACTAACAGTGTGTAGTCAAACTAAGGAAATTAGAACAAAAAAAATTGATATACTGATAAAAAAGTCATAATCCCAGATCCTGAACTGTGTAGTTATGGTTGTTAAGTATTTTTGCCTTTTGCCTGCATGAATTTTAGGGAAAGCATTCATGTTGCCTAGAACATGAAATCTGTCCAATTTGGTGAGACCATGACTTTCCTTTTTTCACTTTAAGCAGGCCCCAGAGGGCTTCTTCCTCTGAAACTCTTGCGTTTTGATGAATAACCATGAGATGATTTTAAAATTGTTGGAAACAGCCTTGACATTTACAGTGATTTCTTTTTCAGTGCTGCATTAAACTAAAGATTACGCAAGTTGATTAGAGCACCAGCAAAATATCAAAGATGTCAAAGTAAACTTACAATACCTGGCACAAAAAGAAGAAAAACAACAAATCCACTTGCTGCTGCGGTGAAACTCATGGCTGGTCCTCTCCTCTCTCTGTCGGGGCTTCAGAGACGTTAAAACACATCAGCGGGTAGAAAACATACAGAACATTCGAAGTCTGTCCGTCATGTCACCTTTCTAATCGATGTTGAGTCTCAAAGTTGAACTGTAAAACAACATGAAAGGTGTAAAGAACAACGCCTTGAAGGGGAGGAGGATATGGTCTTGAGAGGGAAGTTTCTTGTGTCACACTTTTGCAGGCAACAAACAGAGACACAAACTGTTAGAAATGAACTGGCTTCCTTCCTCTTCACATCTATAAACAACACAACTTTCTAGTAAACGCCCAAGTTTAAAGGAAAAGATTAAAGTTTAAGACTTGTTAGAGACAAAAAGAGAGAGCCCTGCTGCCCTGTAGCATCCACACAGAGTTTCACACAGCCACTTCTCACTCCTCCTCCCATCAGTTAGTTAATGATTATTATGGCATTTTCTAATTGTAATAATATCTACAATAACCCTTAAATAACATATAAATTAATACCTTAGCATGAACAGCATTAGCACATGATTCTTAGACACATTACTTAACAGTTAGTTAACTGTTACTTAATGTTTATTACCTGTTACTTAATATTTATTACGGCATTAACTAATGTTAATTGTTGTACTCTTACTCTTACTCTTTGTAAAGTGTTACCACTTACACTCCTACTGAGATCTGTGCCTTAAAAGGATCAACGGTGGAAATGCAGTGTACCCATGCATACCCATACAGTGGAAATGACTGTGTTATCAGAGTTGAACAAGCACTGTGGTTTACTAAGGTGGAGCATAAAGAACCTGTGGATCTGAGATCAGACTCAGAGTATGAAGGTCGTGTTGAGTATTATGATGATCACATGATCATAGCAGTAACATACAGTCCCTCAAACTGAGAATCAGCAATCTGAGAGAGAGAGACTCGGTGTGTACAAGTTCAGCCTCATAACAAACCAATCAGGAGGGAAAACGGCCGCTTCACCTGGAGTCTCTAACTGTCACAGGTAACTTTTGAATTTGGATGACTTTTTAATTAAAGCATTTTTTTCTTTAGCATCTTAAAATGTGTGTTTGTGTGTGTATGTGTGACATTTCTGTTCAGTGTTGACAGATCCAGACCTTCAGGTTCAGGCGATCAGATCAATCTACCAGCTGGTCGTCCCTCCTACATCTGGTACAAGAATGGACAGAAAATGAAGGAAGGAACTTCTGTCAGAGCAGATTATTTTAATTATTAGGACAGCTATTCTTGTGAAACAACATGTGCCTCTCTTCATGCTGCTTGGCCAAAGCTGATCTGGAAGCAGCTTCAGGCTTTGCAGAGGAGGCATCAACATCCACGTTGCTCTGAGAGAAACCACTCAGATGCTCCTACGACCTCCAGGTGCTGGTGTGCCTGCTCCCTCCACATGGAGGCTGCAGCCGATTCCTTTGCTCTACGAGGACGCGAAGATTTCTGCTCTCCCTCAGTGTGTAAGGCTACTCCACAGTGCAATAAGTGACATAACGCCACCTGGTGGAAGCTTTTACCTAATGCACTGTAACAGGACAGCACGTATTCAATGTGTGTTAGGTATTCAGCCCCTAGATATTTTCCCTAACATTTACCATCACACAGTTAGTTATTCAACCTTTGCACTTCATCAAAATGATTTTCAGGCTTGTGTCTCACTCCTCAACAGGAGAACATCATCACAGTAGGGGTGAAGAATCAGACAGTGAAGTTCATTCAGATGGCAGCTCAATTGTAAGCGGATCACTAACTCCAGCATACCCTGCACCATTTCACTTGTGTGTACAGTCGCTACACAACATCTGGAAAGCAGTGTGTGTCCCAGCTACAGGTGAACAGCCCACTGCACATCATGGTGTGATGTCTACCTACTACACACTGACACAAGCATTACCTCCAACCATCTCATCTATCATAATAGTATCTGCTACCACAGTGCAACAGCCTGTTACTTCTAGTTTGGTGACAATATCCTTTCCAGCACCTAGAGATCTTAAATATTCAGCAACCCAACCTGCCACCTTTGTGCCTCAACAGTCCACCTACTGGCCTCCATCTATTTGTTCCATAAACCCGGTTGTTCTCAGTAACATCTCCTCCTACATCTTTGTTCTCACTACCTGGATCCTCAACGCTGCACACCCAAAACGCACCTTTTCCTCCAATGTACTATCAAGCTCCCTATAAGGGATAATGCTATCTGTGCCTATCCCAGCTAAAATAACATTGTCACAGCCAGCATGTCAGCTATTTAACCCAAATGTAGTTCAGCCAGCGTACCAGCTATAGCTACAAGCTCCAACTCTAGAGCCACAGCTCCAATGACAGTCGGTCAGCCCATTTATCAGCCCAATTATGATAGCCCCCAGCCAACATATCAGCTGTCTCCAGTGTGAGCATATCAACCACTAACCAATTCCACCTGTTCAGTTAAGTTATCAACCAGCCCCAGCACTATGGCCTTCACACACCCCCATTATTGGCCTCCTAGCACCTCAGACTGTTCCAGGGATGATACCATCTCGAACACTAGGGCTACCACCTCCCCGCCCATTCTCTGCTCAACCTGTCCCAATTCTAAAGCTTCTTAAACTAGAGCATGATAGCGAGAGGGAGTTTGCAGATTTTTGATGTCTATGGCATTGCAGACCATCTGCCATGACATTGCTTACCTTACTGACTCTTCTGTAGATTTCTGTGTCTCCTTCCAAATACAGTCTGAGGAGAGGCACCTCAAAAAAGGAGCTTTCACTGCCCAGTGCATGGCTTTGGCAGAACAGTCCTATCCAGTAAACATCCGACATCCCCCAAACACCCCCCCCCCCCCCCCCAACGGTCATGAAATATAAATATTTAATAATAATAATAATAATAATAATAATAATAATAATAATAACAATAATAATAATCATAATCATAATTAACTGTTCCGTTCATTCATCTCTGCATGGCGCTCTTTCTCAGTCATTCTCGGTCATTCTCCTTCACACACACAGACACGCGCGCATACACGCCAGTGGTACGCGGGTACACATATAAACGACCCGCACTCACCCGACGTTTTCAACCAACCTGACTGCAACTCGGACCGCAAGTATTAATTAAAATAATGTACCCGACCCGTATTGGCTACGTGAAACTGACATCCCTGAGTCATATGCATTTAAAACAAAGTATTACAGTTTTGATGCATTTTAACGTGAGGGACCTGTATTGCATTAGCCTATTTTATCACGCTTAAGCATTCATGCAAAAGTTCAGACCCGTGTTCAAGGGAGGGCTTTAGGGGGCTCCCCTGAATGAAAAGCTTTTTTTTATTATTTTTTTTATTTATTTATTTTTTGACACCATTCGTGTACTACTGAATATTTTTTTCTCTCTCAGTCTTTAAGTTAAATCTCCATCACATTAAATCTCTGTGATGACTCCCAGGCTATTCTGCATCTTATTGGCTTACCCGATATTACTTTAACCAATCGAACTCCTCTTGCCTAAAACCTGACCAATCCCAACCAAGGAACACACCGTTCATGTTCGCGTGCCGCGCGAGGCAGATGTTTTATTTCAGCTGGGGGTGTGTCACTCCAATTTAACTTCAGCTCCAATTAATGTGGCTAAGCAGCAAAAGTAATGACAGTAAGCAGTCGCATTAAGGCTGAACAGAGTTATATAATTTCAACCCCACCTTACAGGGGCTTTTGCTAATCACCTTTTCAGGCTGTTTTCAATTTACCTCTGAAATAAAGACGACAGTTTTCACAGATGTGTTGATTTATTAAATGTTCATTTCAATGTACAGATGCAAACAAATTGACAAATTAATTAAATCAATGGCCTATGAAACTCACAAGAAAACTCATAATAACGATTAATAGGCTTATTAATAACTGATAACATTAACACATTAATAACAAGAACAAAGTTATAGCTGCACATCTCTGTGGAAAATCTTACAGGTACTGTCGGTGGTGCTGAATCTACCTCAGTAGGGACTTTCCGTGGTGCTGACTCTGCCTCAGCGGGACTGTCCGTGGTGCTGAATTTGCTGAGGCGGGCACTGTCCGTGGTGCTGACTCCGCTTCAGCAGGCATTGTCTCTGGTGCTGAATTTGCTTTGGCGGGTACTGTCCATGGTGCTGAACCTGCCTCAGCAGGTACTGTCCGTATTGCTGAATTTGTTGTGGCGGGTACTGTCCGTGGTGCTGAATCTGCCTCAGCAGGTCCTGTCTGTGCTGCTGACTCCGCTGAGAAATTAAGCTTGCTTTGGCGGGTACTGTCCATGGTGCTGAACCTGCCTCAGCAGGTACTGTCCGTATTGCTGAATTTGTTGTGGCGGGTACTGTCCGTGGTGCTGAATCTGCCTCAGCAGGTCCTGTCTGTGCTGCTGACTCCGCTTAGAAATTAAGCTCCATAAAATTCACGGAGGATCTTGTTTAGCTCTTCTTTACTTTCAGTTGAAAAAAATCTGTTTTTTTCACGGTGTTTTTGCAGGTACAGTGGTCCCTCGTTTATCGCGGGGGTTACGTTCTAAAAATAACCTGCAATAGGCGAAATCCGCGAAGTAGTCAGCTTTATTTTTTACAATTATTATAGATGTTTTAAGGCTGTAAAACCCCTCACTACACACTTTATACACTTTTCTCAGACAGGCATTATCATTTTCTCACTTTTCTCTCTTGTTTAAACACTCTGAAAGTTCAAACCTTTGTAGAAAAATAAGTCCAGTATTATAGAATGAGTACATTCTGTACTGTACAGGAGACACTGCACGGAGGAGATTGATTGACAATGGTCTACAGTCCCTTAACCAATCAGGACGCAAAACACAATGCGCGGCTCTCCCTTAGCCAATCAGGACGCAGAACACAATGCGCTGTTTAAAAAAAAAAAAAAAGTATGCAAAATTGCACTAAAAAAAATCCGCGAAACTGCGAGGCCGCGAAAGGTGAACCGCGCTATAGCGAGGGACCACTGTAGTCTTGCACACATTTGACAGCCCAAGAGGTTGACCGGGCCGTACTGCCTTAATTTCCTGACCTCTCCAGCTGATCCAGCTCTTCACTTGTCACTCTCGCGTATCTCTCCTTTTTCTCTTCTGTCTTGTCTTCCTCATCAGCCATCTATCCAAACTTCGGTTGCCAAATAAATCAAAATTGACAACAAAACGGTCCATTATGCAGGCTAACAAAGTTGACAGTGGCTTTTGATGCGGGTTTCAGCGAAACCTTTCGTGTTGCCATGGAAACCACACAGACTCGGGCAATAAGATATAGGTATGATATTTTCAGTGATGAGGTATTTTTCATTTGAGCACGGCTAGGATTTTGAGGACATTCTAAACGTCTGATTGACCAATGAGATTGCTCGGTCTGATCTACGTGTTGTATAATAGATATTTCATATGCATGCGCTATCCAATTTGAGTTCTGCTTCGTTAATTGACTCTTGGCCATGCCAAGGACCCCACCGCACGTTACTCTCTGTCTGTCTGTCTGTCTATCTATCTATCTATCTATCTATCCAGACAGACAGGCAGACAGAGACACACAGACGTAGAGACACACAGACAGACAGATAAATAGACAGACAGACAGATAGATAGACAGTCAGGTAGATAGACAGACAGACAGACAGACAGGCAGACAGACAGAAACTAGTTCTGAATCTCTTTATTTGTATAATGTAACATTTAACATTTATTACAGCAAAAAGCCTAAACACAATGTTTCCATGTTTCAGCTCTGTTCCTGTCTTCTGCTTCAGTGTGCTGCTGTACAGAGCCACAGGTCAGGTTTTCAAGCTCAAGTTTAAATCATTTAAAAAGGCAGTAAGTAAAGCAACTATAACTCTTACAAAGATGAGTCCCTGTGGGCTTTGTTGAACAAAAAGCATTGCAGAACAAGAGGCTAAAAAGACTCAGGGCATCAGAGTTGTGTTCAAGGTTGTGTGTCTCCTGACATCTGACAAAACACACCCTGACTGCACAGAGTATCATTAGAAATCAAGGGGAGTTACATTTTGAAAGTGTAAACATCATTTTCATCTGAGTCTGTCCTGGTTTTTTATGAGGCTCCGACCTGAGTGGACTTTACACCTGGTCTTCCTGCTCCTCTGTGGCTTCTGTCTGTGCTGCAGCGACGCTCTCATACACAGGATCAGAGTCTGACTGATGGGAGAGATGACACACAAGATGAGACAGGAAAATACACTCTCTCTCTCTCTCTCTCTCTCTCTCTCTCTCTCTCTCTCTCTCTCTCTCTCTCTCTCTCTCCCTCTCTCTCTCTTTCCCTCACCTGTACAGTCTGTACTGGGTCGCTCTGCTCAGAGTTGAGAGTTTTCTTCTTCCTGGATTGAATTCATCAACCAAAAACAAAAATTCAACAATCTACAGTTCATGAAAACTCATAAAATATGAAAGGAATCTTTGAATACAACTGGTGGATTTTTTATTCTGTTACCTGATGCACAAATACAGGAGAAACAGAGCGATTGGTATCAGGATGAGGAGAGTCGCCCTGACTGCATTTGTATATTGTATGTGTTTTCCAGCAGAGGGATCTGGAAATGAAAAGGGATCTGAAAGAGAGTGTGTGTTTTTGCAGTGACACATACTGGATGTAAATAACCAGGCTAGTTATAAACAGCTGTGAAGATGATGTCACAAGATGTTTGATGTTTCTACTCCTCAATGCAGCTGGGGAAACGTGGTGTTAAAATTCAGTGATGTAGTGAATATAAAACGAGGCAGACCTCTCAAAACCTTTTCCTGGTTAATAAAAACTAAAGGTGACTGATTTAGGATATATTTTTCCATATGATATTGAGAAGCAGTTCCATTTCACTCACATTTCACATCAATAGAGGAGGAGTTAGATGTCTTCTCTCCCAGCTCATTCTGCGCTGTGCAGTAAAACTCTCCAGAGTCAGAGGACTGGATGGAAACAAAGTCCAGCTGTCGTCCTGTCCTGAAAGGTTCCTGGTCTGGATTTCCATTCTTCTTGTACCAGGTATAAGTAGCTGCTGGGTTAGCATCACTGCTGCAGGTCAGAGTCACTGAACTGCCCTCCACTATTTCACCAGAGGATCTCACCGACACTGAAGGCATCTTGGGACCATCTGGAAAATAAGTTAAAAGTGAGAATGTGTTTTTTGCAATGGCATATACTGGATTTAAATGATCAGATTAGTAATAAATGGGGTGGCGTGACTACAAGTCTGATGGTTCCAATCCTCACAACAGCTGAGAAAATTTGAGTGAGAAAAGTGACCTAGTAAACATTCAACTTCTACCTCAACATCTACCTTCAATGTCCCTTAAGCAAGGCACTTTATCTCCTGCAGTAGAGCTGCTCACTGAAGCACAGTAGCAGATTGAATGTGAAGTAAGGCAGAGCTGAAAAAAATACACACTCAGCAAAACCTTCACATTGTTAATAAAGGGTAAAAAAATGATGATTACTTTGAACTGATTATATATCACTCACATTTCACATCAATAGAGGTGGAGTCAGATGTCTTCTCGCCCAGCTCATTCTGCGCTGTGCAGTAAAACTCTCCAGAGTCAGAGGACTGGATGGAAACAAAGTCCAGCTGTGGTCCTGTCCTGAAAGGTTCCTGGTCTGGATTTCCATTCTTCTTGTACCAGGTATAATTAGCTGCTGGGTTAGCATCACTGCTGCAGGTCAGAGTCACTGAACTGCCCTCCACTATTTCACCAGAGGGCCTCACCAACACTGAGGGAACCTTCGAAGCATCTGGAGGACATCATGTTAACATACATTATATTAAAGAAGAAGGATGTGTTTTATCATGGAACAATTAAAACAGCTGTGAGATGGCAGCATCTGAAAGGTTAGAGAAGCAGGCCTCTGAATGAAGCTGATAGTCATGTTGATTAATTGTAAAAGCTGAATAACTGACAGTAATAAGAGGCAAAGATGTCAGTGGAAAACTCTGACATGCTGCTATGTTACCATGATAATGACATGTGGTGGAATAAACTCACACACTGAAGGAGAGCGGAAACCCTCATGTCCTTTTAGAGCACAAGAATAGCTGTCATCAGGATAGATTTTGACTGTGTAGTGCGAAGAAGTTCCTTCCATAATTTTCACTTCATTCTTGTACCAGACATAGAAAGGACGAGCAGCTTGACTGCAAATGCTGCGACACTTCAGCTCTGCCTCTGTATAACTCTGGTGGATCGAAGATCTGATCACCTCCACCTGGAGATCTGGATATATGAACATATAACAGAAATGTCAAAGGTCACAAAATACTCAAATACACAAATGTACAGTATCAAATAAATAAAGAGATAAATAACAATTCCCATATGTTAAATATTTTGAGGTATTAAGTAAATTAATTGATGGATGATATAAATTCAGTCTGAATAGGTGAGTGTCAAAACTTTTTTATAATCTCTTTAAAGTTGAAATTATTCCACCACCACATTTTCTTGCCATTAGGTAGATTAAATTTGTGTGTAATGTATCAGTTTGTGTTCAGCAGTACCTGTGACAGTCAGAGTTGTACCAGGTAAACTGCTCCTCCATTCAAAGTTTGATGTTTTGAATTTGAAGCAATACTCGGCTGAATCGCTCTCTCTCAGCTCAGTGATTCTCAGAGTGGAGCGTCCTCTCTCTTCAAACAGCTGGACACGACCTCCAAACTCGGAGTCCCCACTGAGGTCCTCAGGTTGTGAGGAATAACGCCATCGATAACTATGTTTGAGACTGAACCAGAATTTTGATCCAATATCAATTTGATAACTGTTGTATGAACAAGAAATGTCCACTGATGCGCCCTTCACAGCACAGATGCTTCTGTCAGTGTAAGTCACTCTGTTGCAGGTTCGACCACGGCCACCTGAAAGATGAGACAGGTTTTAAACAACAGCAGTTAGAAGTGCATCATTTCCTGCAGTGATCCAGAGCAGCTTGTATGGAAAACTGACAGCAGTAGTGATGTTGTGTAGCTGGATGGTTGGAGAATAGCTCACTAACACACACAGGGAGAAGGGGTTTTGATTCTTACTGAGGCCATCCATATTAAACACATGCAGTCCTGGTCCAGCACACAACCTTAAACAGGCAGGAGTATTAACATGTATATAGTTTTAACATATCTTTCTGTTTGACACTAAATTTTAAATACTACACATTGGTCAACTTTCTACTTCTAATCTGGCAACTTATCTTGGAGGACACATACATTTTAAAAGTTGCTTAATAACAAAATGAACAGTGTCGGACTGTTTTTATCCTCATCAAAATATTAGGACACTGTCATAAATAGTTTTATTAATTTATATACTGTAAGCTAGGCAAAAAACGTTCTGCACTGCTTTTTCAATCTATAATTTCTCCCCTTTATTTATACCCAATAGTGTTGTATCTTATACCGTTGTAAAGCCTGATCCGTCCTCTTTCCAGTGAGATACAACTTGTAAGGATCTTGCATTTCTGGAATGAGTGACACCGGTAATTGTGTGGGAAGCGACCACTTTTTTTTGACAAAAACCCCTGCAATATTTTTTCAGTTGATCATTTCTCCCATTTAACAATACCGATTGGTGGAAAAAGCGGTGCAGAACTTTTTTCGCCTAGTGTAGTTGTTGTATTGAAAACTATGGCTCAACTTACCCTGCTCCTATGCTCAACTTACCCCATACACGGGGTAAGTTGTGCCACGAGACCACTTTTTTTGGACATGCTATATTATGGAAACAGTTGTGTTTACACTCATTCTGTTTGTTTGAAGAGATGCACAACATCCTGAAATATATGCAGATACATTAGTTAGCGACAAAACTATGATTCACTGTAAAAGATTACTGTAAAAATACAGCCAAATTCCAACAGTAAGGTACTGTAAATTCTAAAAACGGTAAAATACTGAAAATGTTGATTCTTTTGGCGCCGGTAGGCCACTGTAAGATTTCATGGTAAAATACAGTCGTTGTAACAACATGCTACGGTCATGTGCCATTATTCATAAATACAGTTGAATACCGTAAATGTTTGAGGAACAAAAATAACAGCAAGCCACTGTAGCATTTTACGGTATAATACAGTATTTTTTCTTTTTCACTCAACGGAGCTTTAGTCTACATTTCATTTGAGCACAATGCTGCTCCATCACCTGCTGCTTCCCTGCTCAGCTCCATTTTGCTCCTATGGCTAACTTAACAAGGTAAATGCAAAGTCAGCAGTTTATCATTTTGTGTTGAATATACATTGTTTATACATTATTTATTGACTGTGCTTTTGCTGAAAAGTCAAATTTATGTTATTTGGTGTGAACCACATGTTGCAAGCATGCATGCTAATGTTTTCAGTTAAAGTTAGCGAGCATAGCTGCTAAGTGGACAAAATTGTATCATTTTGTTGAACCACATTACCAGTAACGTGTCAAATTATTTGATTTTCATAGTCACATTATTGATGTTCCAAGCAATCAATTTGGTGTGGGATATCATGTTTCTTCTCCACCTAGGGAGGGGAAACTTGCTTGTTATGTAGGTTGATGCAAATTAGAGCCAAAAAGTTGCTGATGGCGTACTTCGATGAGAGAACAGAGGGATACAAGGAGGGACCCTCCCAACAAGTCCACGACTGATACTGCTGGGTAAGTGTCACATAAGCAACGCATGGAGTATAGAACATAAGTCATTCTGTCTGTCTCATTTCTCTCTTCTGTATCTGTCCTTAAACTTATGTTTTGTTATGGTCTCTCATGGATGCAGTTCTGTCATTGATATTTTTTCCATCCCACATTGTGGAAAGTAATGATTTGACAGCAGTATAACTTATGGCACTTGATATGGAGCAGAAAAGGAGAATATTGGTCAAAATATCATCAGGTGTGTTGTGGCAAATACCAATATCTTAAAAATGCCCTGATACCCATATTTAATACTGTTTCCTGTAATTGCTGTCTGCATCAGTTGCTGGTGACAATGTCACAACTTGATGTTGGATGATCAGCATTGAAAGCCATGTCATCTGTGAAGGCATCACCCCCAGCTTCATCTCAGGGCTTGCTGCAGTTTTCACCGCCTACAATGTGTTCAACCTGCAATACCAACAGGAAGCTACAAGGACACTGGAGTTTGGTCAAAGGTAAATACTCTGCTATTATAATACTACATGTTTTTGAATTATTTTCTCTTTTTAACTCCCACCCCACCTCTCTCTCTTTATTTCTTTCAAACATGGAAGCACTTCAAAGCACAGCCCACTTCCTCACCGGCGCCCATGTTAAGGCATGAGACTGTTCAGACTGGCCATGTCACTGCATGTCTCTCTCTCTCTCTCTCTCTCTCTCTCTCTCTCTCTCTCTCTCTCTCTCTCTCTCTCTCCCTAGTAATCTAGATCAGTGGTTCTCAAACTTTTTTACATCAAGGACCCCTAACTGACAAATTAGACCAAAGACCCCCATTTGATAAAATGTTGAGCCATAAGCACAAGAAACACACAAATATTTGTTCTGATACTGAATAATATTATTTTCTTAGTCAATGAAAATTAAAATGAATGCCAATTGTGTGATTTTTTGGAAAATTTTAGAGAAATTTCTAGAAGAAATTTGCTTCTAGCAGTGTTACAGTAAAGATCACATTCTTCAATGCATTTACAGTAATAAACTGCTTATGGAGAACACAGTAGGAACTGTAAATTAACTGTAACACATTTCCCAATTAAATAACGATAAATTACTGGCAGCTACAGTTGCCAGCATATTACCGTTAATTATCTACAACAGTATATTACCATAAAAAATATTGTGGTATTGTACTGTTATTTTTCTCTACAGTATGGTAACGTAATATTTTTACAGTAATATACCGTAAAAATTGTAACAGTAATATACTGTAATTTTTTTACAGTACAGTGCTATAATATTTTTTACGGTAATATACTGTTGTTTTAGATAATTAACGGTAATATGCTGGCAACTGTAGCTGCCAGCAGTTTACCGTTATTTAACGGGAAAAATTTTTACAGTGTTGCCTTGATGTAGTGATCCTAAATATGAAAAATGGCTTATCTTACCCCAGTCTCCCTAAGTGGCAGTGATGATGATTTGTGTTCCGGCTGGTGAATCAATGACAGAAAACCTGAACCAAGGAATGTGACCTAGATACTAGAGCCAGACAAGACTTTTGATAAATGATACCTTGATTGGATGAAAACCTTCAAAACCTTCCCCCTCAGGATGTTAAAGAGTTTGTATGTCCTGCTGCACGTTGTCTGTTTTAGGGCTCACTAAAAGCTTCCACCAGGTGGCGCTATGTTATTGAGACACTGTGGAGAAAACTCACACACTGAAGGAGAGTGGAAATCCTCATGTCCTTTTACAGCACAGGAATAGCTGTCCTCATAATTAAAATAATCTGTATTGGAAGGAGAAGTTCCTTCCTTAAATTTCTGCCCATTCTTGTACCAGATGTAGGAAGGACGAGCAGCTAGAGGACAGCTGCTGAGACACTTCATCGTTGCCCAGGTAGAAACCGTGGATGGGGTCACCTCTATCCAGAGACCTGGGTTCATGAACATGGAACAGAAATGTCATTGGTCACTAAATTTTCAATCACACACATACACACACACACATACACACACACACACACACACACACACACACACACACACACACACACATACACACACACACACACACACACACACACACACACACACACACACACACACACACAGTATCCTAGATGCTGGCATTATGTGGAACTGAATTAAAAAGTCATCTGATGAAAATGTTACCTGTGACATTTAAAGAGACTCCAGGTTCACCAGTGTATTCCCCTCCTGGTTGGTTTGTTCTGAACCTGAACTTGTACACAGCTGAGTCGCTCTCTCTCAGGTCACTGATTCTCAGTCTGTTGTACGGCTTATTACTGCTATAATACTGATCATTACCCTGATACTCCACACGACCTTCATACTCTGACTCTGACCTCAGATCCACAGGTTCATTATCCTCCTTAGTAAACCATAGTGCTTTTTCAACACCAGTAACTGCTTCTTCTCCACTGTTTGGGTATGTGTAGTTGCACTGCATTTCCACTGTTGATCCTTTTAAGGCACAGATCTTAGTAGGAGTGTAAGTCGCTCCCAAGCCATCCTGTCCCTGCACCACTGTAACACAGAGCACATCAGAAACCACAATCAGATTCAAAAAAACATTAGAGAACAGACTTTCATCTGTGATGGAGCCGAATCAGGAAATTAAGTTTGGACCACACTTAATTTTGACAGCCAGTTGTTATTTCGTTTTAGTAATAATCTTTTAACGAAAATGAATTTTTGTTTTAATCACATTTTAGTCAGTTGGATTTTGTTTTTGTTTACAAAACCAAAGTGATTATAATCAATGAAAATAAAAGCTTTAATCTAATGCCACTGAATCATTTAAAAACAGTTCTTCATTACATTGATTTTTTTAGTGACCTTTGCACATATTGATCTACATCCCTTATTATAGTTTCATGCATTTTGTATCCAGCTTTTCTTTTTATGCTGTATTTGATATTAAAAGTAAAGTTTGCCCAGATGTCTGTTCCCTTCCAGACTGGGGTCTGGAGCTGTGTTTTATTTATTTATTTTTTTTAATTCTGGCATGTCTGTCAAAAAATGTCATTATATTTAGTCATCATTTTTGCTAATAAAAAAAACTAAACTAAACAAAAACGGGATTCATTTTTGTTTAGTTTTCATCTTGTTTTTATCCTAAAAAGAGAGTTGTTGACAAATACTTTCAGTCATACTTTTAGTCATAAAATGAACACCAGCGTTAAATTGCTGAGCAAAATCACTTGAGGAGTCACATGATCTCAGCTCCACTGGAAGTCAATGAGACAAAGAGCATCTTGACACCAAGACGATCTTAAGAAAAAGGAAGCTGGACGAGCTTCAAACTGCTGATCTGCTGCAGCAGTTCCTCATTCTGTGTCGACCTAACGACAGCTCGATCATCTAATTATTTGTCTATTCTAAATTATTATTCTGAGGACACAGGAGTATTTGCTGCTGCTGGGTGCTGTGGCTTTTGGCTCTTATATTCCTTTTCTATTGAAAGCAGGGAGAATAAAAAAAAACTCTCAGATGAAGCTGATTCTCTTGTTGCTCTCTGTTCTGAGTCTCTGTGATTAAAGGTGTTGAATATGAAACTAACAAAAAACTCAGAATTGCCATTTGCCAGACCACGTTCAGCATTCTGGCAGTTTAAGAATAAACGTTGACTTTCAAAATAATTTTCTCCTTGTGGTGGAGCAGTGCAGCAGCGATACTTCACTGTTGTAAACATGTTAAATGACAAACGTTGGGCCAATCAGTGTTATTTTTATTTGCCAGATAAGAGAGGTAGTTTTACTGAACAGCTTTAATGGTAGAACATCAATTATGAGAAGGGCAACATGCAGGACATCAAATACTGAGTGTATTTTATTTTGGTGACACTGTGGTCTTGTTGCTGCTGTGTGAACTGTGACAGGAAACTGCAGAGAGAAGCTGATGACTGAGGTGTGAAAAACTATTTCAACCAGCCACACAACATGGAGATGACTCTAATGTTCATCAGTATCATCTATACATGGACATGGCACACTGATGGGAGAGCATCATGAGGCTCCATAAATTCTTGGGATCAATTTATTGTCAGTTCATCCAATTCACAATGAAAATCAAACCTGCAGTTCACTTCTACAACAGAGGAAACTCCATTCTTGTTAAGATGAAAGAGCTGATTGAATGGACTGTGAACTGATCCCAGACCTGCTCCACACATCACAGCCACAGTGATATGAACGTCTCCTAAACAGAGATTACAAACATCTTCCTCTCCTGAAAAGTCTTTTCAGAGGAACAGAGCTGTGCTGGATGGTGGAGACATGAGATGACACTTTTGTGGATGACAGCACCCAGCTGCAGACTGGAAGATGAAGCCCCTGGCTGCACAAGCCTCTGCTGAGACAGAGGTGAGACAGGTGAAATCTGTCCAATTTGGTGAAATCATGACCTTCCTTTTTCACCTTCAGCAGGCCCCAGAGGGCTTCTGCCATAGAATCTCTTGTGTATTGATGAATAACCATGAGATGATTTTAAAATTCTTGGAGACAGCCATGACATGTATGATGATTTCTTTTTCATTGCTGCATTAAACTAAAGTTTTAAAGTAAGTTGATTAAAGCACCAGCAAAATATCAAAGATGTAAAAGTAAACTTACAATACCTGGCACAAAAAGAAGAAAAACAACAAATCCACTTGCTGCTGCCGTGAAACTCATAGCTGGTCCTCTCCTCTCTCTGTTGGGGCTTCAGAGAAGCTAAAACACATTAGCAGGTAGAAAACATACAGAACATCTGTATGTCATGTCACCTTTCTAATCGATGTTGAGTCTCAAAGCTGAACTGTAAAACAACATGAAACGTGTAAAGAGCAACGCCTTGAAGGGGAGGAGGATATGGTCTTGAGAGGGAAGTTTCTTGTCTGGCACTTCTGCAGTCACAAACTGTTAGAAATGGACTGGCTTCCTTCCTCTTCACACTTTGAACAAACACAACTGTCTGGTAAACGCCCAAGTTTAAAGGAAAAGATTAAAAAAGAAAAAAAAGGGCTCATGTTAGAGACAAAGAGAGAGAGCCCTGCTTTGGTTCCTCACAGAGCCACATCAGTAGCATCCACACAGAGTTTCACACAGCCACTTCTCACTCCTCCTCCCATCAGCACAACCCCCCCCCAGGCCTCCCACCCCCCACCCACACATCCCAGCACACAGCCTCCCTGCTCCAGCCTGTCCTTCACAGCACCCCAGGTGAGGAATCAGCTCCGGGGGAGGGAAAACGACCGCTTCACCTTGAGTCTCTAACTGTCACAGGTAACTTTTGAATGGGATGACTTTTTAATGAAAGCATTTTTTTTCTCTTCACCATCTTAAAGTGTGTGTTTGTGTGTGTATGTGTGACATTTCTGTTCAGTGTTGACAGATCCAGACCTTCAGGTTCAGGCGATCAGATCAATCTACCAGCTCGTCGTCCCTCCTACATCTGGTACAAGAATGGACAGAAAATGAAGGAAGAAACTTCTTTCTATGCAGATTATTTTAATTATCAGGACAGCTATTCATGTGAAACAACATGTGCCTCTCGTCATGCTGCTCGTCCAAAGCTGATCTGAAAGCAGCTTCATGCTTTGCAGAGGAGGCATCAACATCCACGTTGCTCTGAGAGAAACACTCGGATGCTCCCACGACCTCCAGGTGCTGGTGTGCCTGCTCGCTCCACATGGAGGCTGCAGCCGTTTCCTCTGATCTACGAGGACGTGAGGATTTCCAATCTCTCTTCAGTGTGTAAATTTACTCCACAGTGTAATCAGTGACATAACGCCACCTGGTGGAAGCTTTTACCTAATGCACTGTAACAGGACAGCACGTATTCAATGTGTGTGAGGAATTCAGCCCCTAGCTACTTTTCCCAAACATTTACCATCACACAGTTTGTTATTCAACCTTTGCACTTCATCAAAATGATTTTCAGCTTCTCTTTCTTTTCTTTCTCCTCCTACATTTACAAGACTGAGATCCCACAGCTATGAAGTTTTAAAAGTTTAAATATGTTAAATGATGTAAAGAAAAATCTCATAAGTTTCATGCTTGATAAAATTTTCTCGGCTGTTTTGAGGATTAAATCCAAGATACAAGCCAAATACTAGCTTTTCAGATTCTGACACCTTCATATGTATTTACAACTAACTGTTTAACTATAGTATGTACTGTTGTTAAAACACATCCTCATTTTGTAGTTAATCCATGTTAATCCAGATTAATTGTCTTCAGGATGCTCCAAAAGTTCCCTCAGTGTCAGTGAGTCCCTCTGGTGAAACAGTGGAGGGCAGTTCAGTGACTCCAACAAGAGATTTGCAGCCCTTACAGGCTTATTTATCTGAGTTTGGCTTCAAGGTGAGAGCAAAACAACAAACAAACAAAAGAGAATTAGAATTAACAGCCTTAATTTACCAACTGAAATAAAAGAAGCATATAGACAAAGGGCTAACCTAACTCCTAATTTAAAATTCAGAAAATATTCAGACCCCTTCACGTTTTTCACCTTTGTTATGTTGCAGCCTGATGTTATAATCTTTTAATTTCATTTTCTCTCATTAATCTACACTCAGTACCTCATAATGACAATATGATAGATAGAATTAAAAAACAAAACAAAACAGAATTTTAGAATTTTTTTGCAAATTTATCAAAAAAGAAAAACTGAAATATCTGGCACAAGTATTCAGACCCTTTGCAGCAACACTTAGCTCAACCCTATCAAACTCTCTCTGGAGAGACCTGAAAACAGATGTCCACCGACGGTCCCCATCCAACCTGACCAAGCTTGAGAGGATTTGCAAAGAAGAACGGCAGAAAATCCCCCAGTCCAGGTGTGCGAAGCGTGTTGCATCATACCTAAAAAGCATCGAGGGTGTACTTGCTGCCAAAGGTGCTTCAACTAAGTACTGAGTTAAGGGTCTGAATACTTATGTTAATGTGATATTTCAGTTTTTCCTTTTTAATAAATTTACAAAGAATTCTACAATTCTGGTCTCACTTTGTCATCATGGGGTACTGAGTGTAGATTAATGAGAGACAAAATGAATTTAAACGATTGTAGCATCAGGCTGCAACATAACAAAAGTGAAAAAAGTGAAGGGGGTCTGAACACTTTCTGAATGCACTGTATACTGTGGCCCTGCTGAGGAAATTGGCTGGAGCAGGAGTCAGGCATAGAGCAGCATTCACTAGCTCTACACAGACACTGCATTCACCTTTACCAGGGAAGCATTCCCCACTGCACAGACATGAGAGTGAAATCAGCATCATCATGGGGAATATGAACATATCTTTAAACCAGATCTCTGTTGCTTTCAGAGGAACGGAGCTGTGTGGAGACGTGCACACCTGTAGGAGTTACTGATGTGGTGCTGCAGGAGTCCAGGCAGAGGGCGCTCTCTCTGGCTCGCTTTCAGATGAAAACAAAAACAGATGGGTGCAATAATCTTTAATAAACTTGGTCATTTACCAGCATTCTCTGTCTCATTCATTTTTTCAGATGAAAAGAGGAAGGGAAACTGGTTCATTTTTAACTCCAAGTGTCTGCGTCACACCAACTTCCTTTTCATGATGAAGCCCTTTATTATAAGAGGTTTGTTTCATTTCACATTTTTATAGCTTCGCCTAGAGATTCAGCAGCTATTTGAAAGGTTTGCTGATGGGACTGACAGATTTCTCATGTTCTGTACATGATCTTGGCCTCACTGTTGATGTGTTTTAACGTCTCTGAAGCCTCAACAGGGAGAGGAGAGGAGCAGCTATGAGTTTTACAGCAGCAGCGTGTGGATTTGTTGTCTTCCTTCTGTCTGTGCCAGGTATCGTACATTTACATTTTAGACACTGGGCTGGTGCGCTAATCAACTGCATCTTATTGATAATAAGCTTAACTGTGCTTGAGTTGGCTGTTTTCAAGAATTTTAAAATGGACTCCATGGACACATCAGAGGGGTCCAAAAACAGAATGCAATTTTGTTAAAACATAGATAATCAACTTTGCAAAACTGACCATCTTTTTCCATTTTTTTTTGCTGTCAATCATTTAGTGTGATTACAAATTTTGAAATGATGGCTTTCCTGTTTTGTCTTAAGGATTATTTTTTATGGTAATTCTGCTTTACTGGAGTCCAAGGGCCAAAAGCACAGCACTATGTTCCTGTGTTCCTAGAATAATATTGTAGCATAGACAACTGTTTTTAAGGGTACTGAGTTCTGCTTCAGTGCATGCAGAATGAGGAACTTGCACAGCAGCTGCAGTAGATCAACACTTGTGTTATTCTGAGACGTCTGAAGCTTGTCCAGGTTCCATTAAGCATCTTGGTAATATGATCGTCAATATGATTGTCTTAGTGACTCACAATGGAGATGAGATGATGTGAGTACCTAAGAGGTTTTGGGAAATGCAGCCCGTACGTTATATCCTGAATCGGCTCCACTGCAGATGAAAGTCTGTCCTCTGATGTTTTTATGAATCTGATTGTGGTTTCTGATGTGCTCTGTGTTACAGTGGTGCAGGGACTGGATGGCTGGGCAGCGACTTACACTCCTACTAAGATCTGTGCCTTAAAAGGATCAGCAGTGGAAATGCAGTGCACCTACACATACCCATACAGTGAAAATGGCAATGTTACCACAGTTGAAAAAACACTATGGTTTACTAAGGTGGAGGATAATGAACCTGTGAATCTGAGATCAGATTCAGAGTATGAAGGTCGTGTGGAGTATTACAGTGAACAAAAGTACAACAGACTGAGAATCAGTGACCTGAGAGAGAGTGACTCAGCTGTGTACAAGTTCAGGTTCATAACAAACCAACCAGGAGGGAAAATGACCGCTTCACCTGGAGTCTCTTTAACTGTCACAGGTAAGAGTTTCATGGTGTCATTTGTTCCATCATCCAAATAATGCTAACATCCTGGGAAAAGTGTTGTGACTGCGTGTGTAATTGAGTATCATTAACATAACATAATAATTGAATATTCAATGTTATGACTGTGTAATGGAACAATGAAAACAGCAAATAAAGGCAAAAATAGTAAACCAAACAACCAACCGCCACTATAAAATAGAAACTCATCCTGAGTACAGAAACAAAAACAGAAAAAAATCAATTCTTAACAACTCTGATTAACACAAAACAACAGAAAACAAGATGCTGAGAACCCTGACTGGACCTCCATTAAAGGTTTTTACACCGAGACAATATTAGGTGTGCAACAGCAGAGGTTAAACATTAAATAATGTCAAAGTCGTAGTTGGTGCGACCAAACACAACACAGAAGGTTTACAACTCTCTTCCAAAAAGAGGCAAGAGGGAAGTCAGTGGACGTGATCAGTAACCAATAGCATTTCTGCTCACACATCCAGATCTCCAGGTGAAGGTGCTCAGATCATCGGTCCTCCAGTTTTATACCGAGGCAGAGCTGAAGTGTCGCAGCTTTTGCCGGCTAGTGGGTCATCTCTCCTTCGTCTGGTACAAGAATGGACAAAGTGTTCTTGAAGGATCCTCTTCTTCTTATGCAGTCAACGTTTACCCTGGAGACAGCTATTCCTGTGCTGTAAAAGGACATGAGGGTTTCCGCGCGGCTCCAGTTTGTGAGTTTACTCCACTGTGTGTCACTAACATGGACAGCAGGAACTTAACACAAGACAAATGTGTCTCCTATGGATGGTCCCTGAGGGAATCCCCCCAGTCCCAGTTTGTCTCCAATCAATTCCTCTTACACAATGTCAATTATTCAACATTTGCACCTCATCAATATGACTATCAACTATCAAGTTATGATAGCTATTATACCTATTCCACAATAAAACACATCCTCATCTTGAATTTAATGTATGTTAACATGATGTCCTCCAGATGCTCCGAAGGTTCCCTCAGTGTCGGTGAGGTCCTCTGGTGAAATAGTGGAGGGCAGTTCAGTGACTCTGACCTGCAGCAGTGATGCTAACCCAGCAGCTACTTATACCTGGTACAAGAAGAATGGAAATCCAGTCCAGGAACCTTTCAGGACAGGACCACAGCTGGATTTTGTTTCCATCCAGTCCTCTGACTCTGGAGAGTTTTACTGCACAGCGCAGAATGAGCTGGGAGAGAAGACATCTGACTCCACCTCTATTGATGTGAAATGTGAGTGAAACACAACAAACAGGTGTTTGATGTCATGTTAAAGCAAGTTAAAGTTTAAATCTGCCATTTTTGAGCCAGGAAAGGTCTTTCTTTTTCAAGATTGTCAGTTTGTGTTGTAAACATCACAGGTGCTTGTGCAAACAGCTCGCAGTAATCAGTGTCCAGGATACTAGCATTTACCATGTATACAGAGATATGAATAACCAGATTTCTCCACGTTCTGTGTAAACACCATCCCAAATATGATAAAAAGCGGGATATTCAAGTCCAAACACAGTCTATTATTACATGTCCTCTAGATCCTCCGAAGGTTCCCTTAGTGTCGCTGAGGCCCTCTGGTGAAATAGTGGAGGGCAGTTCAGTGTCTCTGACCTGCAGCAGTGATGCTGACCCTCCAGTGGACGAATACACCTGGTACAAGGAGAACCAAGCTCTGCTTCAAGGACCAGAGGGAAGTTATAACTTCACCTCCATCAGCTCTGAGGACACAGGGACATACCACTGTCAGTCTGAGAATCAACACGGATGGATAAACTCTCCTTCTGTACTGCTAGATGTCCAATGTAAGTAGAAAATCTTTCTTAAATCTCTCCATCAGTGTGCTTTACAAGTTCATTTTACCCATGAGTAACACTTTATAATAATCCTCACTTATGAATATTAAATTGCTAAGTTAATTAGCTTACTATGCAATAAGTGAACATCCTTGACTATCTTTTTCTGTTTGTTAACTGTAAAATAACTATGAACTTAATCATTTATTGTTGCACACATTATAACATTTTATACACTATACTGCTGAGTATTTGTTAATGTTTACAATGTTTATAGATGTAAACCAGTTATTAACCATTAACAAATTTCTGGTCCATCTATCTATGTAATGTTTATCGATGTTTTACAAACAATTTCCTAAAGGTTGGTAATCACTGACAAATACGTAATAGTTTGTATTATTATGTAATAAGTTAATTATGATTTCTCTATTTGTTAACTTTAAAATAACTATGAACTTAAGGTTAATTAACAATCAATTAACAAATTATGAATCTGTTTATCAATGATGGTTTTGAGTGAATAATGTCTCTATAAATGATGTCCTCCAGATGCTCCCAAGGTTCCCTCAGTGTCGGTGAGTCCCTCTGGTGAAATAGTGGAGGGCAGTTCAGCGACTCTGACCTGCAGCAGTGATGCTAACCCAGCAGCTACTTATACCTGGTACAAGAAGAATGAAACCTCGCTAAAAGCATTGGGACAGACCTTCACCATCACAAACATCACATCTGAACACAGTGGAGAATATTACTGTGAAGTCCAAAACAGAAGAGGACGTCATAACTCCACTTTACAGTTGACTGTTGTGACTGTTGGAGCAGGTGAGCCATGCTCATTCACCTTCACACGCGCACACACACACACACACACACACACACACACACACACACACACACACACACACACACACACACACCACACACACCACACACCACACACCCTTCTGTCTCGCACTGAAAGTCATCCTTGTGTTTTACGTATGAATACACTTCCCCACAATGAGACAAGATGTTCAATGCCATTTCCACCGCTGTACGTCCAGGGGTGGAGTTTTTATGGGTAGCATTTTGTTTTAGCTTAGCATAAAGACTTGAAGTCTATGGGAGTCATTAGCCTGGCTCCGTCAGAGTGAAAGAATAAGCCTTACAGCAACTCTGAGGCTGTCTTATTTATACAGTGTACTATGTGGGTTTGAAATACATGACTTGGAATTTGAAACCAAGAGTAGAGAAATTAATTTGTGGTCACTGTGATAGACGGAAGGATTAATGTGTTCAGCGGTTACAGTTCCACCATCTGACTTCTCCTGAAACCAACCTCTTTTTTTTTTTTTTTTTAAAGTAAATTCCTAGATGTGTACTTCAAACACATCTGATATCCTGTGTAAATCAGGCAGCTTTGGAGCAGCTCTGCATGTTGAAAACTGCAGTGTTGTTGGAGGTAAGGGCTTTCTAGCTGTTGTGTGCTACACTGATCAGCTGATAGTCATGCAGATATTTTTCTAAACTGAAGTCACTAATTTTTTTATTTTCTTTTTTTGATGGGTCACATTTATCAAAACAATACCGATATTTCGAGTATGGTCTTCATCGGGGCATTTGGAGTTGGCAATTTTTTAATCTTTGGTGTGTGTTCTTGTCCTACGCAAAAACAATGAAAAGTTTTCTATATTGAGACATCTTCTGTCTTGAGAAAAGAAGGTTCTTGTAACGTCGACCGACTCCCTGAGATAAATCAAAAAGTGTGTGTGGGAATTAGACATGGATCTTGAAGGACTTTGAGTTCCTGCACCGCACAAGAGCCAAAGCAAGCGGTGAGCACCCTGCCAGTTTTCTGTCTTTCCCTGAGAATCGCATTTTTGCCAGTCGAAAAGCCCTGAAATAGCATTTAGATGAAGGTGGGACACTGAAACTCTCCCCTGTGTCGCTGCTCAGAGGTGAACTCCGTATCGGGTGTTTCATAAAGAGGACGTCAGATGTATTCGTCCACCTCCAGCTGTCAGACATCTATCATGTGTGTCCGTCTCCGTCTGCAGGGAGAGTAATGAATATGAACGTCCTCCTGGTGACTCTCCTCCTCCTGATCCCGCTCACCCCGTGTGTCCTCTACCTGTGGCTCAGGTGACACAGCACAGATCCACCTGCTCTGTCGCTGCTCTTTTCAGCGATTTCCTTTCATACTTTTCATAAGTTTTATCAAATCCAGTTTGTTTGATTTTGCTCGACCCATTCAATCCAGGAGGAAGAAAACTGTGAATGGCACTGCTGAGAAGAGCGACGCAGTACAGACTGTACAGGTGAGAGAGAGAAAAAATATATATAGTTATTTCAGTCTCTTTTATGTCCTATACATGTTCTATTCCGTTTGTACTTGTTTTATGCTTTTATATCTTTGAACTTTTTTTCATTATCAGCTTATGTTATTACTACCATTATCCTATTTTTTTGTATTACTATTTTCTTGTAAAGCACTTTGAGTTACATTTCAGGGCATGAAAGGTGCTCAGGCCGGGACCATATGTTTATTTCCTAATCTTATACTATCGTAATACTTGCTGATTCAATATGTTATGCGATTGATATTACATTTTTACTGCATTTTTTGTTGTTTTAATTCACACACACACACACGGAGCTGCTTCAGGTAGCTGTGTTGCTTCATGTAACCTGTTGAGTAAAACAGCTTCCTAACAAGGAGCCGTCCTGACCAGGTGTGAAGGTGGGAGGAGGCTTCTGTTGTATCATGATTGGATACAATCATGATACAATTGGATACAATAAATTACAATTTATTGCGATTTTAGTTTTTTGAATCCTCCTCTAGTTTGTGGCTGTAAAGTTTGATGAGGCTGTGATTCTCCTAGAGGTCACTAGAGGTCATTTTCTACAGCGACGTCCAGTTTGACAAAAGTCTCTGCCTGCAGTGAAATGGCTGCTATGGAGGCCAACATCATCACACAGGAATCAAATGTGGCTCACTGAATCCACAAGAGTCTCAGCTTTCCAGTCAAAGCCAACTGATGCAGCTCCAAGACTGTTTAGGCCCCAGTCTGCACACACACACCATTTTACAACAGGCCACAAGAACACATGTGGACTGCAGGCTTTGTGGCCCAAACTGCATGGGATTAGCAGAAGGTGGGCGTGTCTGCAAAGGGGAGAGCCGTGGCTGCCCAGAGAACCCATTTTCATTCACACATCTGGAGGTCAGAGGTCAAGGGACCCCGCTGGAGATGCCAGTTTCTCCCCTCGCCAAATTTAGCTGAATTTTGGAGTGATATTTTGCCTCCTTGCCAACAACCTAACATGACGTGGTGGATTCTTTAGGCCGTCTAGTTTCATATGATGCCAATATCTTTAAGTCAATTCGGTAATTTAAAAAAAATCGATTAAATAACTTAAAAAAAAAGGATTGCAATACTTAACTTGATTTTTTCCCTTACTCCTAAAAGGTGCTATAGAAATATATTATCATTATTATTGTTATCATTATATTTTCCTGTCTCATGTTGTGTGTCTTCTCTCCCATCAGTCGGACTCTGATCCTGTGTTTGAGATCGTCACTGCAGCACAGACAGAAGCCACAGAGGAGCAGAAGGAGCAGGAGGACCAGGTGTAAGGTCCGGTCAGGTTGGCGCCTCCTGGAGGAAATAAACTGAACAATCTCAAATCAAATTCACAGTTAACGTTTCCATAAAGTCGTGCAAACCTGATTCATGAGGTTTTCCATCCACCGATTCCCTTTGATTTCCCTTTGAAACGGGAGGCAGGGCTCTTCTGACTCTCCTCGTCCTGCAGTTTGACACAGACCTCATGTGATGGACAATAAGGTGGTGGAAGTCTGAGGAGGCGGATGGACGGATAAATTGTCCAAAAGAGACGAAGACGATGCCAGTTTGACTCAGATTTCGTCCAGTCGATCTTCCCCAGGTGTTGGGAGCGAGCCACCAGCTGCACACGTACACAGAAAAAACCTGCACTCTGCACATCACTTTTTTAATTTGTCTGCATGATGCTCTAATAATGGAAGATTATATTCCAGAGTGCTGGTTTCTTCTGTGTGTGGACAGCAGGTGGTGGAAGTAATGGATTACATTTACTCATGTTACTGGAACTGAGTAGCTTTTTTGTGTACTTGTACTTTTGAGTATTTTTTTTTTTAAGTCAGCAATTTTATTTTTACTACTAAATGATCAATCAGCTCAGTCAGCAAAGATGACAAGAGGAACCTGTTTCTGCTTTGTTGGTTCTATTTTTTTGTCAGTTCCCAAATTTCACAATAAAAGTTGCACCATGAAAAACTGCCTGCCAATGAGAACCATGTAGGCTCAATCAGCATGCCATGCTTATTGCACATGTGTCAGTTGAGTCTACAAGGTCCTCTCTTCAGTTTAGTGTAATGTCCCTTTAAAAGCATGTAGTGTGCAGCGTGTTCTCTCCTCCTTTTCTAACTGCATGGAAAAGATCCCAGCTAACACCGTTACTGTTTGGAAAAAGGAGCTCAGTCACTTTTACTGCCAGGACATTTGACATGAGACACTTTGGACTTTTACTGCAGGACATTTTTACTGCACTACTTCTACTTCTACTGCAGTCACATACCAGCAGAGGAACAGTACTTCTACTTCTACTGCAGTCACATACCAGCAGAGGAACAGTACTTCTACTTCTACTGCAGTCACATACCAGCAGAGGAACAGTACTTCTACTTCTACTGCAGTCAGAAACCAGCAGAGGAACAGTACTTCTACTTCTACTGCAGTCAGATACCAGCAGAGGAACAGTACTTCTACTTCTACTGCAGTCAGATACCAGCAGAGGAACAGTACTTCTACTTCTACTGCAGTCACATACCAGCAGAGGAACAGTACTTCTACTTCTACTGCAGTCAGATACCAGCAGAGGAACAGTACTTCTACTTCTACTGCAGTCACATACCAGCAGAGGAACAGTACTTCTACTTCTACTGCAGTCAGATACCAGCAGAGGAACAGTACTTCTACTTCTACTGCAGTCACATACCAGCAGAGGAACAGTACTTCTACTTCTACTGCAGTCAGATACCAGCAGGCTCATTCAAACCCTCCATATAAATTTGCAGGAGAAACAAAAATACCCGTCTGAATTAGAGTTCTCATATTCTGCCCGAACCCGACCCGTCGGGCCTAAAATTTACGTGAATTGGGCGGGTCGGGTCGGGCTTCGGGTTCTGTGGGGGTTTTTTTGTTTTTTTTTTAAATAAAAAAATAGAATTATGTGTTGTGTTATTAATTATGACGTTTCATTTTTATGTGACTGGTGGAGAGAGTGAGAGACTGGATTGGATTTGGAGGCTAAACTTTCAGTGACAGACAGACAACCAGCTGTGCGAGCGCAGCGCAAACAAGTGAGAGAGAGTTGCAGCAGTATCCGGCTGTGCTGGCACACTCGGCAGCAGGGACGGTTTCTGCTATGGGCAGTGCAACTGCCCAGGGCGCAATCTACTTGGGGGCGCACGAGAAAAAAAAAAATCTCCAGTTTTCTAGCCTACCGTATTGACCCGCACATGCCGCGGCACCATCAGTCGGCATCAGGCGGGCCAACCGCGGCACCGTCCGATACCGCGCCCACCCGTCAGGTCTGCCGGATCTGACAGGTGAGTTGCCTGGTGCCGCGGCCGCCTGATGGTGATGGTGCCCCGGTGCCGTGGCCGCGGCCGACCGGCGCTGCTAAATAATGGCGAATTTGGCGATTTTTTTTTTTTTTTTTTTTTTTTCGGGCTTTATCGGGCTGACGGGCCTTAAGTTCGGCTAATTAGTCGGGTCGGGTCTGGCCTCGGGCTGGCCCAGTTGGGCCCGGGTCGGGTCGGGTCTTAATTTTCAGGCCCGATGAGAACTCTAGTCTGAATGCAACACAAACACACAGAAACCATCTGATTAAAATGTCTGTACAGGCATTTATTACAGCTTAAAAATGAAAACATGCTTCACAACAGTAACCAAAAGCTGTAAGATTAAAAAAAAAAAAAATGTATGGGTTAAACTCTTCACAACCCAATTTTGGATCATTAAATAAAAAAAATCTCTATGCACTGTACACATTCCCAGTAAAAATGAGAATTTAAAAAAGGTAATTAATTCATAGCTTCAACATAAAAGCAGTGATAAAAAGGCAGAAATAAATAAGTGAGGAGAGTGTTAGGGGAGGCCTGCAGCCAGGATGCTGCCAAGCAGCGTGCGATCCTTCAGGGCGTTTTCCACGTCCCTCTCCTCGATCTTCAGAAACACCTGGACACACACACACACACACACACACACACACGTTAGATCCTGAAACTCAGCATTCCTATTTTAGTGGTTAACAGAGGTTTTTTGCATAATTTCCCATCTTGACACATTTTGTTTCACTGAGAATGCGCTGAAGTCAGAAACTGTCAGGATATTCATAAGACAAATAACTAGCCGTGTATCCATTGAGATTAAAGGGCAAGTTCGCTATTTTGAAGCCTAGACCCTATTAACAGATTATTTCTTAATAATCCTGATGTCGATGCTGCAGGCTCCTGCTCGGCTACACCAGCGGTCAGTTGGGCAATCGAAAACAGCTTTGAAAAACTAAGTTAATGGTACTTTTCTGAAACAGCAACCTCAGTGTATACTCTTAGGATGTTCTCCTGAGAAAGAGTTCACAAACAGAGCATTTTGTCAGTAGTTATGGGCTTAGACAGTAGTATTTTTAGGGACTTGTTGTCACTGCCGCCACATATGACTCTGCCAGTTGGGCAGATGTCTTGCTACAGTGTGGAAGGTTACAGTTTGAAAGGTAGTGCTTGTTTTGTGACAATAATTCTGTTCTGTACCTCGATTTTATAATTCAGCCGTTATTTCCCCCATTGATTTAAAACATAACTCTGAATTGATATGTCACACAGCCCTGCTATACTATACAAAATCGTTTATTTTCTATCTTTTTACAGCTTTCTAGAAAATACGCCTCCTTCTCTAATTAAGCAAATGAAAAGGGAGTTGTTCCGTGGTCGGACGGTTTACCACTCTCAGTTTGAAAACCACTGGGAGCAAACCTTTTTTTGAGGGGTTAACTCATTTCTGGGTGTTGTGTCAGACGACAATACTGCTAGGCGGTTTAAAAAAAAAAGTCATTGGATGTTTGACGGTGTTGAAACTCAGCCGATATCAAATCCTGTGCAGCTGGAAGTGAGTGTGAGTGTGGTGTGTGTGTGTGTGTGTGTGTGTGTGTGTGTGTGTGTGTGTGTGTGGTGTGTACCTTGGTCAGGCGAGCCTCTTTGGCCTTCTTCAGGGCGAAGATCCCTCGGCTCTCCAGCAGCCCGCAGAGCGACAGGCACTCGCTCTGACTGACTCCGCCCACCTGCCTCTGTGTGCACAGGCGGCTGTGCACCTCGTGGAGCTGCAGGAACACACGGCACCGGCATGATGAGAGGAAACTACTGGCACTTATCAACTTATTTTAACTAACAGTAAAATAAAAATCTGTTAGCGGCTATTCATACTGCAAGATTCTAGTTGAAGTTTGAGTGAGATTTCTCTGCCCTCTCACCTTTCCCAGGGCGACCTCCTTGCTCTTGCCGTTGCGGATGAGCAGCAGGAGGCAGCAGACCAGGAGCTTCTGCTGCAGGGGGAAGCTCTCTCCTTCGCCTCCGCCCGGGGACGCCATGCGGTCGCCGTACACCTCCGACAGCACCCGCGCAACCTGGGGAACGCTCACCCGCGACACTGGAACACAACCAGGGATAAAAAAAAAAAAAAAAAAAAAAGGAGGAGGAACTGTTATTATCCACCAGTAACAGCTCAGGTTAAAGCCAAACTCCAGAGTAAAACCTTTAAATCCCGTGGGCTAGTGACGTCTAGATTTACTGCACCGTTTCCTACTTATATTTAACACTAAAGGGCGGGAGTGAATGTTCCCACCCCCATCAGTCTAGAGCAGTGAGCATTTACGGTAAATCCTACATCTGATTAACAAAACATGACCAAACCACCCACTACAGCACAGACTCACTTGTATGGCAAGCTATTAGCAGAATAAGAACTTATACTGTGTTGCAGGATTTTTTTTTTGATCATATTCAAGTTTATGAACAGTTTTAGGAGACAATTTAAAAGATAATACTGACTTCGCTGAAATTCACAGGCAGGTCTTTCTCAAGTCTAGCGGGCAAGTCTGATCTTGATGCTGCACATTTGCCAGCACACAGTCATAACTAACTGTATACAAGATTTGGTCTCTGCATAATTAGGGTTAGGAACTGGATGAAGCTCGGCTGGACCAACCTTTAGTTTCAGCTGCGGCGTTCTTTCTCTCGTCAGATTCCACCATCTCAACTGCCCTCCTGAAAATGAAAATGGAAGAAGACGCCACTGTGGATTAATAGATCATTAATTATTTTGCTGTCAACTGTGAAAAAAAAAATGATCAAGACCCAAAACAAGCAAGGTTTTCCAACTGCTTCCTCCATCTGACAAGCCTGCTCTTAAACCTCAAATTCACTGGGTAGCACCAACACAGAAAAAAATTTTAAGGGCAAATTTTACCTGCAAATATCCAGAGCTTTCCTGGCGTCTCCAGATACTGCGGACACTTTCCTGGCACAAAACTGTACGGCGGAGGCGTCCAGGATCCCCTCACTTGACGCCTGAGAGGAAGAGGATGCAAAAAAACATCAGTCAAACTGGTAAAAACGACTGTTTGAAGATCTTCCTGCTACAGAAGGAAGACATTTGTTTTTCCATCAAAGTTCTGCTTGTTTTGAACATGTCTGGGTTTGATCTGTTACCTGTGTGAGGCGGTCCTGTACGATGGCTGCCAGCTCCTGCCGGCTGTAGGGAGGGAAATGTAACAGCAGGGGGCGACAGTGAGGCCGAGCCTGCAGCCTGGGCAGGATGCGGTCGGTCAGGTCCAGAGCGTTGGCGATGCCTGCAACAGAGCACGATTAGGTTACACCAAAACACACACACACACACACACATCCTGTCTGCGAGTAGTGCTGCTGCTAGGAATGCAATTTTACAATATTTCTACTAATAATCTTTATTTATAGAGCACTTTTCTAAATTAACACTACAAAGTGCTTCACAAAGGCAGCAAAGAATAACAAAGTAAGTGAAAGCAGCTCTTACCGATGAGACAGAGGCGGGACTTGGGCAGGTAGGGCCACTCGAAGATGGTGTACAGGACGTCCTGCGCTTTGCTGTCCAGCTGGTCCATCTCATCCAGGACGAGGAGGCTGGAGAGAGAAACGGCGGTCACAAACACTTCTGGGTAAAGAGCCAGCTTCCACCGAGTGACGACAATAAACTCCACTAAAATGCTGTCTAATCTCTTCAACACGGCCTTTGACATGAATGTGCGGCTGCATTTTCGATATTATCCGGACAAAACAAACCGTTTTAATAAAGAGAGTGTTGTGCGTGTCCATTGTGTAATCCTAGACTTGCTTTGTGGCTGCAAATCTGTTGTTGGATTTTTCTCTGAAATGATCAACTTACACGGCGGGTCCCGGGCCGGTCAGCAGCCTCTGCAGTTTGCTGCTGCTGCTGTTGTGGCTGCTGGCGGCGCCCAGCCTGTCAGCCAGCAGGGGGAAGATGGCGTGGGAGCTGCGCAGGCTCATGCAATTCACCACCACAGTCTGCACCGGCTTCAGCTCATCCTGCCGGCAGAGGAACACAAACAGACTCACTACGGCTGCAGATAGGCGCCAGGTGCAGATATTCTCCCAGGCACTGTAAATAACTAACTAAATAAATAAACGCACCTTCATCTCCTGCAGCACACAGTTGAGGCAGGCCGTCTTGCCGGTGCCGGGGGCTCCGGAGATGTAGAGGCTGGCGGGGAGACGCTGCAGGACCTTCTCCTCCAGGAAGGAGCGGATGGACGCCCGCTCTTCCTCCCGGGACAGGAGGCGCTCTGGGACGGCGGTGTGGAGCGCCTGCTTCACGCCCTGGAACCTCGACTCTGGACAGGAGAAGAAGCCGGTCAGCTGGTGAGGGTGAGCGACAGTGACAACGCACGAGCTACACCTCTCGGGATAAAAAAAAGAACTGTAAAATGTATTAAGACCATAAATTACGAGATTTATTTGTATTGTACCCATCAAAAGAAGTTACAAAGCACCAGGCGCAAAAAACAGGTCTTTAAACACGTCTAGAAACACTCGAGTTTTAGGAGGGGATTTAAATGATACTGACATTCTGAGATTCACAGACAGACATTTCAAAATATTCAAACAGATATTCCTTTGTATGAAAAACAAGATGATTTTGACTAGACTGTGAGGAACATGGGTTAAAAGAAACAATAAAAGAAAAAAAGCAAGAAGTGCCAAAATGCCAAAAGCAAACTAGGTGGGAAACCGACACCATCAACAGACACTGTCGAGGTTGCTCTCCTCCATACTGTCAAATAAATTTTCTTAATAACACAGCAGACAAAGCCTCTGGACGCTGTAGCAAGTGGGACTGTAAAAAGAAAAGTTGTTTCTCTACCTGAGGACAACTGAGCTACAACACAAGCTGTGAAAAAAAACTTACTCTCTGCAAAGAGGCGAACGACCGGTGGCTTTTTGTCTGAGCTCTGGCGAGCGGGACTCGCAGCGAGGGCGTCCCGACGGCGCGGGGAGGCTCTGCAGGAGGGAGAGAGCGGCTGCCGGGGCGATGCCGGCCCTCTGCTGGCTGCAACCGGCGAGTTTTCATCGAAGCCCAGTCTTCGCGGCGAGGCCAGTGTCAGCTTGCTCTGTTTGGGGGGCGATCCCAGCAGGTTGGCACCGAGGTTGCAGCCATTGTCGTCACCTTAGGACACAAAATACAAAAAGCATTTAGCTTACCAAGCTTAAAGTCCCCAATCTGTCAGGTGAAACTAGAAATCCCTTGTAAACACTGGAATTATTTATTTAACCGAAGGGTCTTCTTGACATGCATGCAGACTCTTACCTGTGCGTTTCCGCGGGCTAAGGGGCAGCCTGGGTGAGAGGGCAGCAGGCTGGATGTCAGGGCGTCTGGGCGACAGCGGGGTGGCAGGGCGTCGGGGCGAGAGTGCAGCAAGCTGGGTGGCAGGCCGTTGGGGTGAGAGGGGTCCGATCCTGCCCAGGGCTGCGAGCGGCAGCTGGGGTTTGGCTTCTTTAGGACAGGGGGCTGCAGGTTCCTCTGGGCGCGGCGTCTTGGAGCGGGATGCCGCCCTGCAGGACTTGCGCCTGGGGAACTGCAGGGTGGGCTGGGCCGTGCCCTTGGAGCGTGTGCTGGGCATTTTCTGTTCAACCTGAGCCATGCATGACAGAGAATGTTAGAATATTATTTTTAAAAAAATGTCAACCTCAGCTGTATGCATTAGCTATAACACACAAAGACAAAAGCCAGCGATTGTTAAGTAGGTCACTGATTTTAAAAGTAGCATCTGGGGACCCCAAGGGACCCAGGGGGCTTTCAGAAGCTTCCCAGCTGTCAGCGGTAAAGCATGACACCATAACCATTTCATACTCATCACAAACCAAAATATGCCTTTACATCAAGATTTCTTTGGAAAGAAGGAAAAAACCTTCACATAGGGGCCCCCAGGTTCATGCAAGTCAACTTGGGGGTCGAAAACATGAAAGAAACGTCATAAAATAGTTGATTTAGCTGTAACTTGCTGCTTAAACATCACATTTCACCCCCTAATCGGCTGGTTAAGACTCGTAAGCAAAATTTCTACGTTGTTAAAATTGGCTAACAATTGAAGAGCTGTGCAAGTAGTAATCCTAATCTTAATCTAACCCAGGAGCAATAAAACAGCACGTATGCAGATGAATGGCGCCAAAGCAGCGTAGCTCTCAACAATAGCGCTAACATTAAAAAAAGACACCTTGGTTATGAACCCTGCTGTGTATTTACGATGAAAAACGAGCTGTGAACGTGATAAACACCCCGACAGAGCAACGAAAACCAAGAATTAACCTCAGAAACACGAAGGAAAGACGACAGCTATGTTAGCATCAGCCGAGCGGCCTGCGGCTGAGTCACTGCCGCAAATCAAACTCCCCTCCGGCGAAACCGGCAACTTTCCTCCTGAACACGTCCGGGAAAACAGTGCACGTCTTGTTGTGAACACGAACGTGCAAGTGTCGGTTTTACCTTGTTTGAAAATGTAGAGGAAAGTGTCCTGAGTGCGGTGCAGCAGCTCCTTCCTCCTCTGCAGACTGAAACCAAACTAAACGGGCGCCAAAATGTTTTTCTACCTCCCGACAGGTCAGCTGGGCCTCCCGCTGCCCTCTGATTGGTCAGTTGGCGTTGCCGTTAGAGTGCCTCTAGTTCCCGTGTTCTCATTGGCTCGCAGTGAAGCCGGATGTTCCGTCCTTTGCGGAAGTCAGTGGCGGGAGTTTTAATACCGCGTCCTTTTGGCGGAATATTGTTTTTTTTTCCCGGGAACTTGTGTACACACAGAGCAGCGGCACAACTAAACACACACACACACACACACACACACACACACTGTTAGACATCAGAGTGTATTGTTTTATGCGTCATGAAAAATAATGCATGACTTTACAAGTGGAACCAACATGAAAAGGTAAATAAATGCAGCAGAAACCAGGAAACAGATTAGTGACAGTGCTGGTGTTCAAACCAGTTTCTAAATTAAAAAAAAAAAAAAAAAAATGGCCAATTATATAAAATGACCCATTTCCCCAAGATCCAAGAAACTCATTTCAAAATAATTCATGAGATTTATCCTTATATATATATATATATAAAAAAAAGTCCATGTTTGAAGTGGACTCTTGCACATATTGTAATTTGACAGAAGAAACATCAGAACATGTTTTTTTTCTCATGCCCTGAATCCAATAGTTACAGGTTTGATATTTAAAATTCGTTGTCAATGAACATAAATGATGTTCCAGATTTTGATATTTGATATGTAAGTGGAGGAGTAGCTTCTTTTGCAGGGTTTATTGATGAATTCAAATTAATTGAATTAATTTTCACTTTAAAAAAATGAGCTCTAGTAAAATAGATTTGTGGGGTTTGTTTCATGCCTCTTATGTCTTTGCTTGTGTGTCTTGTTGTTTCTCTGCCTTGTGACCTTTGTTTGTGTATAAACCCCCCATACCTCATTTATTTATTTCTCTTTCTGTTCTCATTTAGTTTAATAATTAAATAATAATGTGATGGGTTGTTAGTGTGCGTCCTCTTCAAGTATTTGTATGTTTATAAATATGTTCAATATAAAAAAAAAATAGTGTACAAATGATTGCTTTCATGTTTATGTTTATAGGAGGCCCTACATTGCTGCTGTGTAGTTTTTAACTGTATGATGTTTATTTTTTATTCATTTACTTGTCTCTAATTCTAATTCTCAACCATTTCAGAGACTTTGCACCTGACTGGTATTTTGAATTGTGCTGTATTTTATTCTCTGGTCTCCATCCCACCTGTGCGTATACACTGAACTTCACATCTCCTGAGTTTAGCAGTGAATTAATAGACTTGATTAGACTTAATTCATTAGAATAATAAATAGAGCTGATTGATAACAGACTTTTCCATCAGGCACAGGGCAGGAAGTGCCGTGCCATGTGGATGTTCAGATAAAAGACAAATTACAGGAGAACTGAACGTGCATGAGTGAAGCATGGCATGTGGAAAAACAGGGCTGTGGCTGTTGGATAATGAGCCTTAGTGAATTATCTGTCACGTGCTGAGGTCAGTTCAGGTGCACAAACATGAATAACCATCTGAACTGATCTTATGGTTTCTATGCAAATGAGTAGTCTCATATAGGATTACAATTCTACCATCCACAGTCAACTGCAAAAAATGAGATTCCTGCACCAAAACAATAAGTCATGCTTGGTTATCAAAAGCTAAAATTGGCTTTAATTGATCCTAGCAGACACTCAACAGTGATTTTAACATTACTGTATGGATATGAAAAGGAGTATTTCACCAGAAGTTTAAAAAAAGAAATGCATTTGTTTGACTGGGGTGGAAAATCCTCGACCTCGAGGAGTTTAATTATAAAACTCTTATAAATCCATCTTATAAAACCATTATGGGAGCACTGAGGCCATGTGTATGGTGGTGTAAATCTATAAGAAGCCACTGTCCTTTGCATAGAAACCGTAAACATTAGTTAAAATGGTTCATTTTTGTGTACCCAGCCCTCGAAGATGCTGAGTGGAGCGTTCAACTTGCCATGTGTCCCTCAGTCACTTAGTTTTCCTTTCATTTCTCACCTGTGTGTGCACGACCTTGGTGCATTTCATTTTAATGTTTTAAAGTTATTATCCATGTTAATGAGGAAATTTTTGTACTGCTGTCAAAAAGGATATTTTGTCATAAAAGTCCTCTCTATGCTGACTTGTAATCATGTAGGTTTTTTGGGCTGTAAACATGAGCAACATCAAAACTAATGTCCACACACACTCATACATCCCTCCCTTCCCACACGACTTTCATTTGCACATACGGCCTTACCTACCTCAATGCCCATTTGCACCTTGTTATTGCACATTCCTTTACTACTTATTTTATCTCATTTATTCTTATTTATTTGACGTTGAATGTCTTGGAACTTGAAACTGTATTCTATGTCTGCTCTACGTGCCGCCTTTAATTACCCCCTGGGGATAAATAAAGTTTTTTGAATTTGAATACAGTAAAGAGAAGATAAAAAAAAAACACACACACAACAAAATGACCGTGCACCAAGTACCCTATTCCCCAAAGGCATATATTTATTTGTAATTATTTCAAATGATAAAAACAATGGTTGATTAACATGGAATGACCACAGGGTTTTGCTCGTAAAAGTGGACGAGGTGAGAACACGAGGAGACAAAACGTGATGACTGGTCACCTGGGTGAGAATGTGAGTTTACATCCAGGACAGGAAGTGTGACTGTTTTCAACCCGCCGGCCACCTCGCCTTTCTTACCAGCCGGTAAGATTTTCAGAGGCAGGACATCCGAATGATGACCTGCCAAAGCAGCTGGCAGGCAAATTTCACAGCGGCAGCAAAAGGTTTACCTGCGTTTGTCCGGTGTTTTACCTGCCACTTCACACACATCCATCCAGCGTACGAACCCCCCCTCCTCCCCCCTACGGCCGAGCATAGAGAGAAGTGCCACCGACACCGGTCGACCCCCGGCGGGACAAAGCCCACCCACTGGAACATTGTTATAACTCTTAATCATCTGTCTTTCCTATATTACAAGCTTTTTACAACATAAAAATAGATCAATGACTATGATTACCATATTCCTCATACTCAATGTAAATATACAATATTTATTGCATTTTCAAATAGCATTGTTTCTCCTTTACTTTTTTGCACCACCTCTTTCCCCCCCTCCAAACAAATGCACTGGTACCGATAAGTATGACCATAGATTTATGTAAGGCAAGGACCAGCAGGAGGCGCTACAGCATTGAAATGGGGGAATCTCACCTCACTTACACCCAAAAAAAAAAAAAAAAAAAAAAAGATTTTGTTCATTCTCCTGCGTCATATCTTGATAACTGCAACACCACGATGTTATGAGTGTGCATACGAAAAAAGAAAGAGAGAAAAAAAAGACAATTTTTAGAAAAGAACTCCTATGATAACCTCCATCTGCTCCAACAGTTCTCTGGCACTTAAGTTTCCTTTTTTTGGTTAGCTGCTACCAACTAGAACTCATTCAAAGTGTTCCTTGCATAGCAATGCATTAAAAAAAAAAAAATACAAGCACGTTGTCTTTCTCTGGCCATCCAGTCCTGAAAAGGGCCGCCAGCAGCAGCAAAGTAAAATATTCTGGCTACGAAACAATGTTAAGCTTTTAGAGCGACTTCCCTGGAAGGAGGATTTTGCATACAGTGAAAAGGTTTTCCCTTTTGAACTCGCCCGGCGCTCCGCTCTGCAAACCTGCAGCTCTCTGAGCTTGGTCCTTTAAAGACATGAGAATTAATTTTGGCTTGGCCTTCAGCTCGGGGCCCACAGCGTGTTGTGAGGAAGATGAGGGCTCTGTGAAGCTCTCCGAACGCCTGCTTTCCTTTTTTTTTTTTTTTTTTTTTTTTTTAATTTAAATCACAGACATGTAGGAGCTTGGATGTAAAACATGCTGTCATGTATGAACCCTGTAGTGTTTTTTTTTTTTCCATTATTTTGACCAAAAAAAAAAAAAAAAAAAAAAAATGACAACATGACCGTAATCCTGCTACAGTGCACAGATCACCGTCCAGTGTCCACGGGTATCATCATGCACAGTGTCCCGGTTTAGCAGTGAAGCTGCCGTGCAACATCGCCTGAAGAGAGAAATACAAAGACCTCCGAATAAAGAAAGGAAGAAAGAAAAAAAATAATAAAATAAAGAACCAAACCGGAAAATAGCCCCTCTCCAAATGTCAAAACTACCAGGCAAGGCTTCTCTCATATCTTGGCAAGCGTTCCAGGAATGCATTTTGTCCATGATCAAAAAAAAAAAAAAAAAAAAAAAAGTAAAATGTCAGTTTTATATATAACATCAATGGAAAGTCTCTGCACCCAGTTCAATCTTTTCCACCCACTTTTGGCACACAGAGAGAGAGAGAACTGATTTGAACACACCACCTCACCTGGCACTGCTGGAATGGCTATTTAAGGTTAAAAAAAAAAAACCCAAAACCTAGAAAAAAAGGTCAAAATAAAATAAAAAACAATGAATAGCCCCCACATTCATGGCAATTAGTGGCGTGGGTCGACTTGAGTGTAATTCATCCGCTGATAACGGAAAGATGAATCCAAAGAGTTGCCATTTCTAGCACTGAAACGTTTTCCCAACACCACAAATTAATGCTAACACCAAGGGGAAAGGAAAAAAAAAATGGTAAAAATAACATCATTATAAATCATCATCATCATGGATTATGGATCAAAACAAAGATGGAATGCACAGATTAGGAAGTTGTTTTTTTTTTTGTTTGTTTGTTTTTTAAAAGTTGGTCCTGCTATGTAGTGTCAACAACGACGACGACCCCCGCGTCCCGTCAGAAAGGTGGCAGCCGAGTCCGTCTGCCGCTTCAAAAGTGGTTTTTCTATCATGCAGAGACAGAGTGTGAGGACAGTGACCGCCTGTGAGATGTAGTGTCAAACCTGTGTAGTGGGCGCTCACTTTGCATTCGTCACTGTGCTACTGGCTGGTGATTTAGTGTTTTTCCTGTGTGTGTGTGTGTGTGTGTGTGTGTGTTGTAGTGTGTGTTTGTATTTCAAGTGCTTTGCACCGCTCCCCTGAATGTCCATCGATCAGACTGACTGGTTTATCAAGTCCTGAGCTGCATGCTGTTCACCTCCCCACTGGCGGCGCTGGAGGAGCTCCTCTCATCATGGCTGCAAGCAGGAGAGAGAGAGAAAAAAAAAAAGACAAAACAAAGCAAAGGTCAGCGCTCCTTTATCTTGAGGGAAAAAAAAACTTGTATCAATCATTAACTCAGTGACGGCATAAATTCCACACGGCTGCTGTGATTGAAGATGCAGCAGAGAAGCTGGCAATCAGTAACATCATTAAAAACAATAAACTTTCCAACAGCAGCGTGGAGGTCCGAAATGAAATCAGCTTGAGTTTATTAAAGGAATACTCAAACGTTTTAGGCAAAAATAAATCTTACCGCAGCTCAGAGGCTGTCTTAGTTACACAGTGGATCATGGGCATTTGATATACACATGTTGGGATTAAAAAATACATGTGATCCACTGTGTGAATAAGACAGCTCTGGAGTTGCTGTAAGGTTTACTTATTCACTTTGCCAGAGGTAGGCTAATGACTCCCACAGACTTCAAGTCTTTATGCTAAGCTAACAGGAACTGAATCACTGGACGTACAGAGGAGAAAATGGTGCTGAACATCAGGTCTGCCTGGATGAGCTGGAAAAGGGCTATTTTGCCCAAAACATTCAAGTTATTCCTTTAAAGGGATGGTTCACCTCTAAAACTACACTGTGGCCATCAACCAGTCCTCTCCTTGACAGTAGAGACTTGGAAGATTTTTCCATTTTCATACAACCAACACAGTTTGTTAGTGCAACACCGGATCAACGTTTTTCTCTGCACTTTCATCAACAAACAAGTCCAGCAACCGCTCATGTGCTGTCGTGGTTTCTCTTTTCAGCTGTGATAACTAAATAACTTACCCACTGATTTTTTTAAACTGAATATTTCAGTCCCTGCACTTGATTACAATCATGTCCCTGTTGGTCAAATCAGGGGAAATCAGGGTCCATCATTTAACTCAGTTTACAAGTAGATACCATGTGTACATTTTCTCCTTGGCCAGGTCTGCCTTGACCCATTACAAAAAAAAAAAAAAAAAAAAAAAAAACTCTACAGGAGCTTACATGGCTAAAGAAATTGTTTATGAACCAAGTGTGTAGCATACCCTTATTGTTTTTGCTGGGATACACCTTGCTGAAATGCCTGTACTCCTCTGGCGGCGGGAGGTCTTCAACAGGGTGGAAGTTGAACTTGGATTCAAAATCATCTGAGGGGGAAACAAAAGCAAAACAATGTCAAATGTAAGAAATATAACTCTTTAATGAACACGAAAAAGGCACAAAATGACCATAATAGTTTCTCATGTGCTCCTGGTGTATCTTGTTTTTTTGCGTCTTCAGCTGCCACCATCGACATGAACTGTGCGAACCTGTGAGACGGTATTCGAGGAAAAGCCTCGACCCTCCTGGTTTGTTATGGTTCAGCAGGAAATACCAAGGCTCATTTGAATGTCTATGGTGGTTTATTTGACTACCAATGGCCATCCATCACTGCAGCCTGCATCACATCTTGATAACAAACAAAACCATGTTCAGGACTCCTGTTCACCAGAGACCACAAGTTGATCTGGGAACAAGGGCCAAATAATTCCAGCAGCATGATGTAAAGATGTGTTACAGCAGCCGTGGCAATCCAACGAGAGGTCAACGCTTTTGTACTGGAGACAAAATCCCGTCTCATCTCATCTAAACATGCCCAATACATAGATTTCTTTGTGTGTGGGTGCTCTGTCAATGAATGAGCTTTATTAGCCATTCATTATCCTGTGTGTCTTGTTGATGTACCAGCTGATGAGTCTCAATCTGAAGATCACATGGATATGTGTAAATAAAATCCCAAGTCTTGTGAATTATATGTCATTTGCTTTTGAACACCGGAACGAAATTGATCAGCATTGCCATGACACTTTGTAAATCTTTGCACGGAGGACAACACGATAGATTCTTCATACATTCCTTGCAACAATGGAAAGAAAACAAAGCAGGCGGTTTGATTAGTCTGCAGGAAGGCACTTCTATATAGTCCAAACTCTAGTACAGTACTATAACCGGATTGTGTTGAATATTGGTTCAAAAAACAGATGAGAATTCTTATATAATGTCTCATCTGTGCACAAGTGTCTTTCTGAGAACGCTATTTGTTTACACTAGTGTTGGATTATGGATCTGGACATAGATTATGGACAGTCTACCAGGGAGAAAAGAACATTTCAGATATGAGCAGCAGATAGGAACTGAGCATGAAGGTCTCCAGTGTGAACTCAGGCGGGGTAATGCAGCTTCTCAGGATGAGCCTTTTGTACTGTGCAGCCCTACTTTAGCCATCATTTCAAACTCAGACAGATTCTGTGGAGAAATCTTGAATTCTACTCACACTCCAGAGCTGGCAGACAGTGAAATATTTGCCTCCGTCCCAAAAACGGGAGTGAAAAGCACACTTATGCAGTTAGAAAAACATGACAACAGAAAAATTGTCTTCCAAAAAAATAAAAATCAGACTTTATCTCCAGATTTGTATAAATATGCACAGGACATAAAGGATATAAAGCTGCAAGAACCACATATTTGAAGAAATACCAACATTTATTATTTTTCCCCTCCATTTTGCTTTGTACTTGGAGAGCTTTTGGCAAATTTTCACACTGACACTCGTATGGCAGTAAAGACTGGAGTCTGAAGAAAGTCTGGCTGCGTTAAATTGCATCACTAAAGGACCAGACTTGGATTGGGGCTGCAGCTAAAAATAATGTTCATGGATGATTAATTTACCAAAATTAATCTAAGTCTCAAGGCAAGTCAGCAGAGCCCAAATTCAAACTGCTTCTTCTTTATGATAAGCAGCCAAAAGTATTAATTTTATGATATTATGAATGGAAAAAAGCAAGATAATATTAGCATCTCGGGGATCTTAGTGAAGCTGGACTGGATTTTTACTTGGTAACACAAATCACAACTAGTCACCATCAAAATGCTGGTACATACTAGCTAGTTTTGGATGGCTGGTTCACTCTTCTACCAGTCTCATTATCCTACAAATGGTATCTGGCAGGTGAAATAGCAAATGTGTCTGGTAAATTTTTTCCAGGCCTGTTAGCGACAGTGGACAGGGAGCAAAGGTATTTTGCCCTGCAGAGGATGAGGAGGAGACTGTGATGTGATGAAGGAGGAGCGGGCGGTCCCAACTCACCTATAATGGACTTGGAGGAGGAGATGGAGGAGTGACCGTTCCGGATGGGTGGGGGCGGTGGCGGGGGTCCGGCCGGGGTGCGGGATGAGGAAGAGGAGGAGGAGGAGGAAGATGAGGGAGGAGGAGGTGGTTTGCTCCCCCGGCTGTGGGTGTCGGAGGTCACAGAGTGGGCCACAGAGCTGTGGACACGGTAGGGGGGCGGAGGGGGAGGGGCGTCCCGACCGCCGTTTCGAGACCCAGGATGGGGCACCTGGGGAGCTGCATGGGTAACACACACACACACACACACACAAACACAAATGTTGATGATAATGGCACTGAGGTCAAACTATGACATTACACCGATGTATCACCAAACACACTGGAGGTTAAAAACACAAATGCCTCAGACTCCAAAGTTTTGACTGCAATTTCATTCTGTCGATGATGGGTCAAAACAGGGGATTTAATTATAGTATTACATTATTAAAAAGGAAAAATCCACCCAAAAACACTTCAGCGCAATTTAAAAAACATTTATTTTCTTGCATGACTGGGCCAGTTTTGTGGTGTTTGTACCTTATTTCTGCCGATAACTGACCTAACTACAGACGACGTGACTACAGGTGTTTCAGTGCAGGTACAATGGAGTTTGATGGTAGAAAATGTTTCAGCGGTCTAAAACATCAGGGTTTGGTGTCAGTCCCTCATAATCAAAGAGCAAGAGCTTCTTTTTGTAGAGCAAAAAAAAAAAAAAAAAAGGCAGAGAGGCCGATTTCTCCACCCACAGTCGCCTCAGTAGACCAGAATGCAATGCAGCATCACGACATGCTGCATTTTGTGTAAAGTGCCTGGACAAAACTATATACATGCTCCAATATTGACAAACTATATTTATATGACCATATCCCCAAAATTGTTGTGCATTCTCATGAGGTTGATGAAATGCATTCTGGGAAATGAAGGAAATTACTAACTGAAGTAGATGTAGACATGGCAGTACAAAAAGTGACGTCATAACAAAAGGATTCACAGTCGCTACGCAGCCTCATGGTGAGCAAACGCCTCGTGACTACCTTGAAGGAAACCTGTCATGGTTTCATGTACACTTGACCTGGCAGGGACTTGATGTGAAGTGCCTTATGGATATATTATGGGCTGTATATTTTCTCCTTGTCTTATTGTGTAGATCTTCAGTATTGTTGTACTGTATTTATACTGTTATTTTTCACTACGGGAGTCCCTAGAAGAGGAGATACTGTATCTCAGTGGGACCTTCCTGGCTAAATAAATGATAAATAAATCAGAGTACAACAGACAAGACTGACATACTGGGAAATCTTTGGTTGTGGTTGTTACATTTTTCTAGAGATCCAGCAAGTATTGAAATGTGATTCATAATTTGGTTACAGCTGGAAAAATAATTTCCAATCCACCAGCCACTGTAGGCAGTAAACAACAACGACAAAGACAAACTATCTCATATATTTACTTTTAAATATCAAAGAATTTTTAAAACAAATGGGTAAATGAGGAGCAGAGGATCGGTAAAGAAACACAGCAGACATCCTGTAAGCCGATGTACAAAGTGGGGGAAACGAGCAGAGAGAGTGAAAGAGAGAAAGAAAGAGGAATGCTGGAATATTCCAGAGGGCTTGAGGAATGCAGAGAAACCAGGAGGCCTCGTGGCGAAGCGCCCTGCCGTCCAATCACAACACACAACTCCGGCAAACAAGTGCCTTCCTGTTTCGTGTGTTCACTCTGAATTCAAATGAAGAGTTTGTTTCTAAAAAACACCCTGAATGCATCTTGGATTGGGGGAGAAAAAAAAAAGTCATCACCTGAGGTTTATCAAGCCAACTTCTTTAAAATGCAGTGGATCCATTATGTAGCCCTGCAGGAATTAGGTTTACCAAAACTTACTTTACTATTTGTCTTTTAAAAAGCAGCAACATTTGTTTTAGTGTATGGCCATCAATCATTATTTTAAGAGGAGGTGTAACATTTAACAGATGTGACATTTTGCATAACAAAACGTGACATCTGTAATGTGCTTTTCCACATCAACGCACAAACAAAGGCAGCCTCTGGGTTTAGACGCATGGGAGATAAGGAGCCATCAGATAAATGGACTCATGGCAGATTTTAATCCCTGCAGCATTTATGTGGCCCAATCTAAGCATGCATAACCAATGGACGGCCTATCTGTTCCATGTGCGGAGACCAAAGTCACAGTTTGATGCTGGAGTTGGTACCAATCCAATCCAATATTGGTATCAGGCGCTGATACTGACGTAATTCACTCACGGATACCGGACTGGCGTTACCGATCCAGAATCCATAGTCTTCAGATTTTTATGAACTCTAAATATGCCATAATGCAATTTTAGGCTGACAGTGAAAATACTGTAGCGCGTTAATTAGTGATGAGGATTCCCGATACAGAGCGATATTCACCATGTGACACGGATTTAGAGGAAACAACTCCACAACTGTTCGTGTGGCGGTCAGAGGAAAAGTCAAATCAGCAGGAAACGCGACACATTCATTGTGTCTATGCAAATATAAAACATGTTGAAAGGAAAATCCCCTCTCCTACGCTGCTGGATATCATCAGTGTGTGATGTTCAAGGAACTACAGGAGTTATTTTCATGTTACTGTGTTTTATTGTAATTTACTTTTGCAATGCATCCAATTTCCCTCATCCTGCCTCCCCTACCCTTTTAAGCTCCTACAGTATCTGCTGTGATACACTTAGCTAATACCAATGGGAAATCTTTTATAATACCCCCCTCAAAAAAGAAAATGAAAAAAAAAAAAAAAAAAAAAAGAATATGTGGTAAATGCACACATAATATACGTCAAACTATTCAGCATCTTCTGCAGAGTCTAACAATGTCTGGGTCCAAGTGACCCTGACATTTTTAAATGTTTCCAGCAGCGTCCAATGGCTTTCTTTGTGTGCTCCTTCCCACAGTTTTAATCAAACTTACACATGTAGCAAATTGTTATACAGCAAATTAGCGTTATCTGCTGAATCTAACAATGCCAGGTTCAAAGTAATTGCTACTTATTATGATAAGATTCTTGGATGTCCTTGGTATTAATGTGGAAAACAGGTTTTGCTGGCAGCAACTTCTCTTAATCACCACATCTCAATTATGGCACCTAAAACAAATGAGTGACATCAGAGCCATGAATAATCACTTTTAACTTAAACAGAAATGAAAATAGGGTGTGGGTAGTATCTCCTGTGTATATTATTGTGTATGTTGCATACTGCTATGCTTGCTATGTTTTCACAACTGGTTACAAAATGAACTTTCTTTTGGGGACAGTAAAGACACTGAACTAAACTGAACTACATTTCTCCACAATGACTTTTTACAGCCTCCAGTGGATGGGCATATACTTGCTGCTTAAAATTAAAGACTGGTTTATGGGCAAATACATACTGCTAGGCAGCCAATTACTTCTTGAACACCAAGGCACAGCTACACCTGCAGCCACACCCCTTACTCAAAACACAACATGCCTCAACTCTGCACTGCACTCTGGTCTACGTGATGCTCCTTTCTGCAAATCATTTCTAACTGTACAACTGTTACGCGTCATTGCAAAATGGCGGCTATCGAAAAAAATATGGGGGGTTGACACCAAAACCAGTTTACCAGTATTCCTTCCGTGTTTTGTGTTGAGCGAGGACGTTTGTTCACAATGACCGGAAAGACAAGAGAAAAATCCAGAAAATGGAAAGGAAATTTCAAAGAGGCCACACTGATGAAAAAAGTTTGAGAACGCCAAAATGGACCCAGAAACGCAAGGTGCATCAAAAGCGTTTTAGGGAGGATTTTTAACAACACCATGCTACATGAGTAATGTGACTGAGGAAAATCACTTCAGTCTTTCTTCATGCCTGAAACACTGAATATACTACAGAAGTGGACAGTTTTAGTCACTTTAGTAGAGGACATGACTTGTAACCATTAAAACACAGAGTATTTGCTGTACATCTGCTGGTGTTTGTATGGATTATGTACCTGCTCTGCGGCCAGGTGGCTCTCTAGCGGGCGGCGGCGGTCTGCTGCCTTGCTGGGGGCCTGGAGACGCCGAGGGCGGAGGGGGCGGAGCATGGCTGCGTCCGTGGCTGCCCCCTGAAGGGTTCTTTTTGTGCAGTGAGTTGTGCCTCTGTGGCAGCTCTGGAGCACCATCTACATGGGACGGCCCGTTGGAGACGCCGCCTGACGGGTGCCTGTACGGCGGGGGAGGAGGAGGTGCTGAGGAGCCACCGGTGGGAGGTCTGCTGGAAGAGGGAGGCGGCTTCATGGAGGGAGGCGGGACAGCGCTGGGAGGGGCGGGGCCTCTGCTGGGTGTGGGTGGGAGAGGCTTCTCTCGGTTGTGGGAGGAGGATGAAGATTGAGCGGATGCTTTCTGATTTGGGGTGGGTGGGGCGTTGCCACGGCCACCTCTGTTAAAGGGGGGAGGAGGCGGCGGGGCTGAGGTGCTGTGTTTCATCCCGCTGCCGGTGGAAGAGTGTGAGGAGCTGGCACTGGAGGGCCGGGAGATGTCCGGCAGCGAGGGCCGGTGGGAGCGGTGGTGCTCTGGCGGGGAGGGCTTGTCAGCCGGGGAGGGTGAGGCGGAGCGTCCGGCAGGGGGGCGCGGGGCCGCGGGCCGGGAGCCTGGGGGCCGCAGGGCCGATCTGCCCACTGTACCATCTGGACAGAGGACAGACACAGTGTGTATGAAATATACAGTACAAGATGCTAACTTAGTATTTTTTTCCAGCAAAATCTCAATTGTGAATAATTTTTGTCAGTCAAAGAATCATGACATTACAGTTTAAATTTTAGGCATCATAGCACTTACTCTTATACAGAAAAACTTTCATACTACAACAGTCATACATTAATTAGTTAAAATTACTTGTCAACAATCAGAGCCAATGAGGCCTGCATTAATATCATGCCACTGAAGATTTGATATCCAACATGTAATAAGTTTCCTATGACCTTAGAACAGTATGATAAAGAACAAAGTGCTGGGAAAATAAATAATGGATTAGGAGAGCGGTAGAATGGATTTTTTCTCCCTACTCGATATAGACAGAGATATCCTGTATGTGTAGGCCAGCTGCTGAATAAACTACAGTATAGCAACACTATCCACTGGAATATTTTCTCCATTCTATCAGGACACACACACTGCTTCACACAGACTTCAGGATCATATACATGACTAACAGCCTTTAGTCCAGTTGCTTCAGAACTGGACTTTGACCTCAAATCTGCTCTTGGTTTTAGTTATGTTATTTACACAAATGATAAAAACACTGGGGGAACAAAACCTTAACCCTGGGTCTCTATTAACTCGAATCACAAAAAAACACAGTACTGAAAACACTGAAGAAATCTAAAAATCTATAGATCATCCAAAATAACACAAGTAAGAACAATAAGTGCAACACCCCAAGAAAGGGATTTTACCTCCAACTGGGCGCAATTTTGGCACACCGCCTTGGAAAAGGCCTCCCATTGGCATTGGTCCTCCTCCAAAACCACCTCCACCACCACCACCACCACCACCACCTCCTCCTCCTCCACCTCCTCCTCCTGATTCTGGTGAGGAGATGAGACCAATATCACGTAAACAAATATGAAAACAGGAACTGGGTAGATGTATTTTAATATTCAAATACTGAATTCTCTCTTTCTTGGGAAAAGAAAGACTGCATTATCCAGCGTCCCTGGTTAGTGGTAGGGCAGAATGATATATCATTATCTAGACACATGTGAGGCATTAATATCTCAAAAGGCAATGATATGGACAATATCAATTTTAGGGTTAGCCTCAGACAGTGATTGGTCTGTTCTGATTAAAAAATATTTTGTGAGGTAACTACATTTTCTACATCCATTTTCTATAACTAAACTGTTTTTTGAAGACTGCCTAATTTTATACGAATACGAGCAAAAATATATTCCATAAAGGCTAACAGATATAACGGCAGTGTGTGTTTCTGCTTGTGTGAACAACACTAAAGTTGTGGGTTATGTATCAGTTGTGTGTGTGTATATGTGTATGTATAAAAACAAGCGTGGTGTTACTCACTCTCTAGAATAGGTGCACTGCGGTCATTGACTGCAGCGACTTTCTTCAGCCTGGTGCCTTTACAGATGTCTGACAGCAGCGCTCCCCGGCCTTTAGCCTCATCACGACTCAGCTTGGGTGGAGTGGTGTTTGCCTGCGGAGAGAAGTGACCAAACGTGAGGATGAGATCACACCTTCAGTTTGTTTGGTCTGAACCATAGTGGGAAATTTTTGTATTGTTTGTTTAGGTTCACACTGCCCAATTACAAGGCAAGCAGGGCTTGTAAACAAAAGTCCAATGGACTGACAAGTGGCTCGTTTTTTGGACAGAGTTTTGGTGACCTGTCATCCTGCCAGTGTCGGGAAGCAGACAAAACAAATCCAGTTCCATTCCCTCTGACTTCAGTGTAGCATGATGGGCTTGTCTGAGCGTTTTGCTGTTGATGAGCTTCTCTTGTGTTCGTCCCAAAGAACATATGAAGAAACAGCTCAATACGAGCATCAGTCCACACTGCTGATTCCCCTCATTTCATTCTGTTCTGCAGGCTTTCCAAGCACGAGTAACTGCTGGATGTTATGTCAACCCCTGTTTCCTAATACCTACAATCTCTTGCATTTTGGAGTAATTTCCTGCACTTGGTATGCACTACATTTGCACGACAGTTCTTCTGAACGACGACTAAGACGTTTTCATGCGTCCTTGTAATTTTGTGCCACTCCAGTGTGAACGGCACTGCTCTCACCTGGTCAAACACACAGAGTAAAGGAGTAACTGCTACAGAGTTGAAATGTGTCCACAGTTAAGTGAGCAACATGCCATGCTGCCTGGCTGCACATGGTACACAGTGTGTCTATGTCATGTTTACTGTTCTGCTGTTGTCAGCCACACACAGAGAAAGACGAGAGTCCACCTTCTTAGTTATTTGTCTTAAGTTCAGTTTCCTCCGCGTGCTGTGGAAACGTAAACATACGAGAGGGTAGGGGATAAGCTTTGCCCGAGGAACCGTCCTTCGAGAAAAAGACCAAGGAACTTTGGCCCTGAAACTTTTAGGCGGAAAAGCGGCAAATGTCTCTGGTCAAATGCAGCCATGACAAATTCCACCACATTTTAATGACTTGCTACAAAACATTATTCACCGTTTAATAATGTTACTGTTACTCTTGTCATCAACAGCACGTAACAAATCTCTTCATTTATTGTGCTGTGACAAATGGAGAGAACACACAAGCTATAACTACATTTACCATTTGAATGCCAGCTGAAAATAGCCCTGCAGTTTTTTTCCAGTCGCTGATAAGAACACAGAATTTATGGCTGTGTGTTTATGGTATGACTACACTACTTCGATTGGTTCAAGTATTCTCCTGTCTCTCTCTCGCTCTCTCTCTGTGTCTTGAGGCTTGCACTTTAATTATTTAGATGAAACTCTTATCCAAACATCTTGGTACAAAACCTTCAAAGTTTAGATTCCAAAACTACAAGCAAGCACATGGTAAAACAAATCGTATGGTGACAGCTCTGACAAACATTATTGTGTCGCTAGATGACCGGGAGAAAAGGGCAAGTTTTAAATATGCAAATGAGCATGCAGTTTAATGTAATATACAAGCGCAAGTTCTCATAATCGAGTTAAATAATTATCTACAGCAAAAATTTACGTAAGAATTAGTCACAAGAATTTGTCTGAAAATAAATCACATTCTGACTGCAAATAACTTGTTTTTGGTGGTTATGACATAATAGTGATGCTTTTTTTGTAATCCAGGGCTTTTGCACAAAAATCTACCTGTACAGCCAAGAAAAAAATATGTATCTTGCTATCTGGAAATTGCAGTAGTTAAGACTGCATTGGTAGTCATGATCGGGTCATTTTTTAAAAAATATTTTGTGATTAATTGTGTAAAAAACTGGCTAAAACGGTGAGATGGAGGATACAGTGTGAGCTTCTGCTGAGGTCACTGACCTGGTTGAAGGTGGGGGGAGGCGGGGGTCCTGGGGGAGGAGGGGGAGGGGGAGGAATGGGCATCCTGTCCCACTGTTGGCACCTCTGTATGGGAGGGGGGGGCTGTCACTTCACCGTCTCAACTTCGATGACACACACTGGCTCCTGCACACAAAAAGAGCATAATAACACGTTACTAGGTGGATTGGTGGGATATCAGCACCACATGAATGATGGTACATCCAGTAAAGTCAGTGCAAAGAAAACTTTTAATGTCCCAAACAGAACTTTACAGTCTGATGAGAGCATGAATTTTTAAGCAGAGGTGCTGGGTAAGACACACACTTTTCGTCCAAAGGGCATTTTTTTATTCCATTTTGGGGGCTGATTCTGGTGAAACAAGAGTAGCGCTACACAAATACAGATGCTGCTATCAGTATCAGAGATTTTACCCAAGATTTTTATGAGATAACCTGTCAGAAAAAAAGAAAAAACAACTAATGTCCTGCATTTTTGTCTCACAAAAGTCTGCATTTCTCAAATGATGGGGTGAAAAAGTATTTAACATCTATTATTTTGTTCACTGAGCCCAAATTAATGGTCCATGTCTCCACTATTCCATGAAAGTAATTGTTCAAATTTATAATCTGTAGTGGTATCAGCACTGAGAAACTGGTGTTGGTGAATCCCTAAATTTGAGATGCAATATTTCTGCTGCATACTGCAAACTCAAAACTCAATTTGTGCCTCTAAGACACAGCTGAAAATCATAATATACCACAAGGATTCAGTGGTCATGATCATTTTTTGCCCATACTGGTGTTAATTTCATAGCCTCCTGAGACCCAGCCTATTCAATTATGTCCTCTGTAGTGGACATCAATTGATCGTCTATATTACTCATTTGAGCTACCCTATCAAGTCCTGGTGTACTGTACAGAGGACATCCAGGCCTTTCCAATGATATCTCATGTAATAAGGTGGGATGAGGGGAACACCCACTTTCTATTGAGCCAAAATGGCAGCTGCAGAAAAACGCACATGTCGTGAAAAAAGAAACAGGAAGTCAAATATTGTTTAGCTATTGGTTTTTACTTATGAGAATTATATATTTTCTTGTTAATGGCATTGATTGTCCGTAATTGATTATCTGTGGTTATTTGATTGGTTTTTTATTTAAATTTAAAATTATCTGTTTTTTACAGTAAGTTGTTTTAACTCTAAATAGACAAGAAATCACAAAAAAGTTAAATTGGAAGACACTTTTTTTCCTCGGGTCTCAGGAGGATAAACTTTGTATTAACAAGGGCATTTTTGCACCATGACCCGATTAATTTCTGACCCTGCCCCAGCGTGAATACAAGCCCTCGAAGCGTTCAGTGTCACAGGGTACTGAACCCGTAATGAACCCGTAACCCCGGCAGTGAAAGCTCTACCTATCCAACTGAGCTGTGACCAGGAACACAAAGCCAAAAAAGACAAGCAGACGCTAATCTCCCATTATGTGCGTTTTGAATAAAAAAACCTGCATCACTGAGTCACGTGAATACGACAGTGTGTTCTGTGACATCAGTTATCCTGTGTCCGATTCATGTCTGGAATCACGTCAGTCACACCAAACTCCACGAACGCCTCTGATATTTCACCGTTCAATTATTTTTATTCCTATGTCAGCTCAGTCTATAGTAGTGACTGACTTTCTTATTACCGTCTCTTACGGAAACAAAGGAGTGGAGTTTATGTTAGCAGATACGTGCTATTGTGTCTCGAGGCCAGAAGGAAAGTGAATTACTGTGTATACCATACCGCATTAGTGCAGCCGTTATTGTTTGCCAAACCAAGAAACAAGTGAGACAAGTTTATCCCGCACCCTGCCCGTAAAGGTGACTGCAGCAGGGCCCAGGGTGATTCACAGGGTAGCAGGACGCACAATTCAAATGAGTATTTAAAAAACATTGCTCAACCTCTCACCTGCTTCAAAAACACCTCTTTTTACTGTCCATGCTTGGTTTTGACTGGCTTGCTATTGAGCACATTGGCTAATAACTGTCCTGATGATGAGCTGCTCGTCAGGAGGAGGAGGAGGAGGAGGAAGAGGGCATGCAGGTGTTGTGGTATTGATAGTAAGGCTGAGGTGATATGCTTATCTCCCAATTTGATGCTATCACAATTCTTGTAATGTGATTCTTAAGTAATTGCAGTTATACAAGTTTTGCAATTCGATATTACGATTAATTTATTCAAAACATCTACTAAGGAGGACATGATGGCGGCTGCAGTGCTTACACCCTAAAGTGGGGCTCAAAGCCCGTTAACCAACAGACGAACGCTGACAGAAGAGACCCAGACCAACTGTGGTGCCTTATGCACAATTTTCATGTTATTTTATCATTAAATTCACTTCTGAGACTTTTTGAGGCGAGACATCGACTAGGGCTGAATATTATATCTTTATCATATCGTTATCTAGATATGAACATGTACAGTATTAACATCTCAAAAGGAAATGATATGGACAATATCAAATTTAGGGTTAGGGTTTGCCTAAGACAGTGATCGGTCTGTTCTGATCAATAAAACATTTTGCAAAGTAAAATATAATTATGCCGTCTATTTTTGAAGAAGGCTCAATTTTCACTGCTGCTAGACGTAAAATGTTGTTGAAGCATTGTGTCGACTCACTTTTTTTTTTTTTTTTTTTTAAATCTTAATGCAGCCTAAGACAGTGATTGGTCTGTTCTGATCAATAAAACACTGTGTAGTAACTGCATTTAGGTTGACAGATAATCGTTATTGTCCCCAGATGTGGAAATTTGCCTTCAGCTCCACAGGTTGGTTCAAACACACCACAGCAAATCACAATACTTACTGCGTTATCACTTCCTTATTGTGTCACTTGCACTTTACACAAGGTGTGCACACCATGTACACATATTACAAGTTAAAATAAAATTGCTTTGCTTATGTCGTACGTCCATTTGGTACTGTTATGCTGTTTTTTGAAGAAAGCTTAATTTTCTCTGTTGCAACACTTAAAATTTCAAATAAGTGTGAACCCCTTGTCATATCATATATCGATTCACTATCAAAATGTGTGGCATAAATATTGAGGTATTAAATTTTGTCCATATTGTGCAGCCCTAAAATCGACTGAGCTGTTTTTGAATATTGGCTGTTCTATGCAACGGTGAATTAAAAATGTGCTTTAATGTTTTCGGAGTTAGAAACTTCAGTAGCTAAGCAGCGAGCCAACGCTAAGCCTGGGCAGTCCGGCTCAGGGAGTGATTCATACCATGCCCTGAGGGAAAACGCAGCAAAACATTAACCAAGTTTCTCTTTACGTCAAAACTCAACCAGGAAAACAAAATACTGGGTCAGGTGACGTTTGATTTGCGGGAAGCCTGCTCCTTAAACCCCCGCCTGCCCCTGACATAAACAAGATTACTGATCCATTTGTTATGGCAGGCCTACGAATGGTTGGATTTTTATGTACAGCATTAAGTGCCCACTTAAGAAGGAACTATAAATACACAGTGCTTTCAAGGATGTATAAGTCAAAAGGAGTTTTATATAACTACAACGATCAAGTACAACATTTTCTCCATTTTTAGGCATTTATTGTTAAATCTGTTGAGACTTTGACACTAAAGTAATGAGTTTCTTGTGATTTTAAGGACCTGGAAGTGTATAAAAGCTGAAAGGTTAAGATGTATACTGAGGAATCAAAACATGATGATTTATGTGTACTCTTAATGCTAAAATAGGCCCTGCGCCCCATTACTGATATTGAAGTGCAGGGAGGATATTCATACGGGTGTTCATGTCTGTCATAATCCTCAAAATCCCGTTTATATGCCAACCAACCCACTGAGAAAAGCTGCAAGTCTCTGAAAGGAAATCAACTGCGGTCATACCAGGACAGCACAGCATTTAGATGAAAGCCTCTCTGGCTGAAATGCTCTTTGCTTTTTTTTTTTTTTTTTTTGTATAAAACCTCTCAGTGAAACGGTGAAGCGGTGTAAATGTGCTCTGACTGCCAAACTGCTCTAAATCTGTCAGCTCTCGGCGTCCTAACCAGTTAGCTGTCTGATAACACTCTGATGTGGCAGAGACAATTAAAGCGGTAATCCACAGGTTCCTCAGTCATTTATTTGCAGTGCATTCATTTCTGTGGTGTTTCTGCACTGCACTTCCCAGAGATCACCTGTCAATCAAAAAGCATTGGTAGGACTGTGACGTCTTTCGATAGCTGGGTTTCCATCCAAAATGTTTATGATATTTTATACACATTTTGAAAATTCATTAAATGAAAATGCTAATAAATGCGGGTTTTCATCAATTATTTTATGTAAATTATCCTGAAAAGTAAAAGTTCAATTACTCTCTCCCTCACTGCAGCAGAGGCGCTTCCAGTCAGTAATGCTGCTTTTAGAAATTGGTGGTCTGTTAGCAGATTAATGTGGTTAATTAACCGGCTGGTGATTACTAATCGAAGGCAGGTGTTCTCTGTCAGGTGACGACACACACCTGTTCACAGCTGTTCTCAGGTCAGCATTTCTCAGAGCAGTGTAGTGTCTCCTCTGCTGACGTGTTTGCTGCCTGACAGAGGAATCGCTCCCCGGCTCCTCGGTATGTCACTGTTATGTAAATGAAGAGTTTTCATCTCCATTTTAGTGCATTAACTCTTCTCCAAAAAAGGCAAAAACCGCCTCAAGCGAAATTTTGCAAAATTGAGGAGGTTTTCTCTTAGAATTTTGCTGTTTCCATCAAAATTTTCTGATGCGATGCTTCAAAATGTGCATAAAAATATGTTGATGTTTATGTATATTGTTATTACAACCTGCCAGGGGACTGCAGATGGAAATTTGCTTTAAGTTAAATGTAAATGGTAACATTCATGCGGACTTCTGGACTTGGTCCCTTAAATTGCGTAAGTTACGTGACAAACCAGCCCTTTTTCCACATACCGGGAAAAAGGAAAATATGGAGGCACTGCCTGCGTATCACACCTTCTCCAGTGCTCGGACTCGAACCGGCTTAGGAGTTAGCACGGTATTAACAAAACTGACTTTTTGCGCCTTTCAAAAAGAAAATGTTTGCTATGCGAGCACTGTGCTCACAGTCTGGTGGCTTCGCCTTCGCTAATGTTGCGGAAAAATACCAGTCACGTCAGCTCTGGTTTCATACAAGAGAGAGAGAGAGAGAGAGAGAAGCGGTGGTCGAGCAAGCTAGAGAGTGAATGAAGAGCAGGAGCGGCGGAGACTCTCAGCAGCCAGATGTTTCTCTGTTCTCTTTAGAAGCAGCTGAAATTGTCACTAAAATAAGAATAGCTGGTCCACCATAAAGGCCAGTCGCTAAATCGTCGCTAACATCCAGGCAAACCCCCTTCACTTTAAGTAAGACAGATGGGGACTTGGCTTGGTCTTTAGGAGTTGAAGCATTTATTCGCTGGCCAACAGGCTGAACTGCACACACATCGCTCTGCTGGGTTCACAGCTTAACTGCTAGCTTCATACTCTGTACTCCAGTCGCCGGCCTCACCATCTCTGTCTGTCTATGATATAAAATATTCAGCTGAGAGGCCCAATAAGATGCGAGATCAGCTGCGGACAGACACACACACAAGGACAGACACAGGACCAAACGCAGTACCCCCCCCCCCCAACACTACCGCCTGGTAGAGATAATAAAACATTTATATACAGAGCTTAAAATACAACCTTGTGCAAAACACCTGGGAAGCGTGATGAAATATACAACATATTATATAATAAACTAGGTGACGAACCGCCTGAAGCCAAGTGCATTGAAAATCCTCCAATTTGAATGAATTTGAAGTCAATTAACACAATGCACTTACTTAACACAGTACAGTAAAAAGCAGATATATGAAAATTCAGATACAAGTCAATAAAAGAGCTGAGTGATATAAGATTATTAACTAAAGGCAAAGATATGGACAATATCAAATAGCATAAAACTGCAATAAAACGGAGGAGCTGCATTTCTACGTCCATTTGGTATTATTATGCTGGGGGGGTTTTGAAAAAGAAGAAGAAGAATGCTCAATTTTGACTACGGCAACACATAAAATTTCAATTCAGTGTGAACTCAATCATATCGCAATTGAGATATTTGGCATATTCAGGTATGAAGTTTTGTCCATATCGCGCAGCCCTAATCGATACAAGGAGCTAAAAAATATATGCAGCATTATAACATCGCCATTCTATCTGTTTGTTTGGGGGTTTTTGCACAGCTGTATAGGTTTATCATGAAAAAAGTTGTTTGTTGTGGCCCTAGAGCACAGAATTTACTGGAGTGTTTAAATTTTTTGAAAAAAATGAAAGACACATTAAACTGCGCCCAAATCACACAACTGCTCCAGATCTGTCAAGTCTCCACACAAATGTCGGAGGCTGCTGGATCTCCCCAAACCAGTTGGCTGTGTGGGCCCGTCGGTGATAGGCTAGCGCACGCTGAGCTGGCTCCTCACCCCACCCTCACCCTTCACCACTCCGCTCCGCAGGCCTCCTGGCTGAAGTGTTAGAGCAGGTTTTCACCAAGGGGGAAAACAAATGGAATCTGGCCCAGCGAGCTTGCCAATCAGTCAGTCGACGTACATGAAACGGAAACGCAAACCTGCAGGCCACAGGACCAGAAAATGAGAGTGGCTGGCTGTCCCTTCATCTGAAGAAAAACAAAAAAAAGGCCCAAGCCACAGACAGCATGATTCAAGACGAATGAGCATGTTCAGGTGTGGGACAACAAAGAGGAAAAAATAACCCCTAATATTCAATAATGGATGCAGAAAATGCAGTGACTTCACAATTTTTTTTAATTTTATTTTTTCGATCAGAACAGACCAATCACTGTCTAAGGCTAACCTTAAATTTGATATCCATATCATTGCCTTTTGACATATTAATATTACACATGTTCATATCTAGATAACAATACATCATTCAGCCCTAGTTTGAGGGCATATACTATTGTGATAACTGTTTTTTTTTTTTTTTTTGGTTTGGCTTTTTTTTATTATAATTATAAGCAGGTTAAAAATTCCATGACTGTGATGTTCTTCAATTTGTGTCTCTCGTTAACAACAAGGCCGTTCCTAGTCGACTACAGTCTGGTCACAGGTGACAACAACGTTAAGAAAGCCACCAGTGCTGTAAGGGGCTTGTGACAGTGGACATTTTACTATAAGAGGAGTCTAGAAACAGGTTTGACCATAATTCTTTTCCTCCATATGGAGATACATACACACACTGACAAAAATCAAGAAATCTTAACCTTTGAACGCCTTTAATCTGGTTAATCCCTTGCATTCAAGATTACAGTATCCTGCAGGTTTCATGTAGGTCATGGTCGCTGTAGTTTGGCCTCTTTTTAGTCCACATATATATCTGGCATATGGGGAGTGGGGGCGGGGGTTACTTAAGTGTCATGATTATTTTCTATTTGTTTACAATTTTTTAATCAATTTAGGTACTCGATTAGACTGATTAATCAATTAATCAATACATTAAAGATACTGGTATCATATGTAAGTAGAGGACCTAAAGAAGCTGTTGGCACCAAGCATGCCATGCTGGGTTGTCGGCAGGGGGTTAAATATCGCTCCAAAGTCTAAATTTTGGTGAGGGAAAATCTGTCATGGTCATTTCCAGCAGGGTCCCTTGACCTCTGACCTCCAGGTCTCTGAATGAAAATGGGTTCTCTGGGCAGCCACGGCTCTCCCCCTTGCAGACATGCCCACCTTCTGCTAATCCCATGCAGTTTGGGCCACAAACCCTGCAGTCGACATGTGTTCTTGTGGCCTGTTGTAAAATGGTGTGTGTGTGCAGACTGGGGCCTAAACAGTCTTGGAGCTGCATCAGTTGGCTTTGACTGGAAAGCTGAGACTCTTGTGGATTCAATGAGCCACCTTTGATTCATGTGTGATGATGTTGGCCCCCATAGCAGCCATTTCACTGCAGGCACAGCATTTTTATGAAACTTGACATCACTGTATAAACCGCTTGCTTACGCCTATTGCACAGCTTCATGAAACTTTACATCCACAGAGTAGAGAATAATCAAAAAAACAAAAATCGCAATAAAGCCTAATATCAAATTGCAATACTTAAGAATCGCAATATATATCAAATCGGCACCAAAGTATCATGATAGTACCAAATGAGGAGATAAGCATATCGTCCCAGCCCTGTAACAGATGGACATTTAATGATAAAAGTTTGGCCATGGCATCACTGTGGTCTAGTAAGACATCAGCTCACGGAAAAACAGACAGCTGGGAGAAGACAGGGGTGTTGTAATGAGGAAGTTCAGTGCTTTTTCTGTGGTCAAGGAAATACACTGAGTAAAAGGCCTGTGTGTGTGTGTGTGTGTGTGTGTGTGTGTGTGTGTGTGTGTGTGTGTGTGTGTGTGTGTGTGTGTGTGTGTTTCTAGGATTTTGGAGCACTGACAGGCCTGGTTTCTGTGTTTCAGTCACTCTCGGTGTCCACAGCATAACTAATGTTTACCTTGTCAAAGCTGCAGAACACAGCAGCGGCTCGCCTGTCGGTGTTTACAGCCTCGCAGGCAGCCATTTGACGATTAAGGAGGAAAAAAAAAATAAGCTCAACTAACTTGTGAAGCCGCGAGTTCACAGTGGTGGATGTGGAAACAGTGAAAATAACATGGAAATCAAGCCACTTCAACCCAAACACAGTTAAAAAACAGCATGCATGTGGTCTAAGGAGGGGAGTTTAACTTGTTCACATTCTTCCGTGTAAAACTGCCAAACGTTAACTTAGACAGATGAAGCGGCTCCAACAACTTCCTTACCCGGTGTCGAAGAACAGCTCGGCGACTCTCGTCCTCGAAAACAACATGAATGGAAAATGAAAAGTGCCGTTGTGTCTCTGGTTTTGACTAAAAAAAAAACTGCTGGAAGCCTGGCGAGTCCCGCTAAAATCCTGAAAAGTTAGCCGGCTAACGCTAGCTCGGTGTCGGCCGCCGCTAACCCGAGTTAGCTGGTGCTAGCGGGAGTTAGCTGGTGGGCTAGCAGCGGGCTGCTTCCTCCTCCGCCAGCTGTCACTGTCACAGTCCCGGCGGCTACATGCAAAGTAGCCTCCCGATGTAAACAACAGATATTTGTGCCCGCGTAGCTTATAAACAACTGACGGATTCGTTTGAATGGTTAACTTTTAAACAATTTCAATCCGCTGCTCACAACTTTACCCGCACTCCTGACCCGCAGGCAGACCCATACTCCTGCCGACACCGTTGGTTTATCGGCTGGTTCTCGGAAACCCGGAAACGTTACGGGCCGACTGACACAAAATGGAGGCCGAGGCAGGTAACCGGATCAGATGAGCGCCAGGAGTCACGCCACGCCGCCTTCAGGTGCTCCCGGAACAGCGGCTGCTCACTCCGCACAAACACTACATCTGACTGCTGCGTGTACAGTAACAAAGATGATGATGCATTTTTTTCTTGTAAAAAAAAAAAAAAAAATACCAGTAATAATATACTACTATCTTTTTTTCATATATATTTATAGTTTTTATTTTTAGTGTATATATTGCTTGCTGCTATTTATCATCTGTTTATACTGTGAATTTGGACATTGCCCACATCTATGCACATTGTATACATCGATGCACAGTGGTTTTATTGGCTTTTTATCATCTATTTATCATCTGGGCGCTATTTATTTATTTATCATCTGCTTATACTGTAAATTTGCATATTGCCCTCATCTATGCACATTGTATACATCGATGCACACTGGTTTTATTGGTTTATTACACATTGTTTTTTTGCACATTGGTACTTAGATCTTTAGATCTCGAGGGTCATCTTTATTCTTTATTCTTTATTTTTGATTTACTTAATCTTGTACTCTGTGGATACTGCTGGAAACTGTGAATTTCCTTCGGGATGAATAAAGTATCTATCTATCTATCTATCTATCTATCTATCTATCTATCTATCTATATATGTACACACACTCGGTGTCCACTTTTTTAGGTCCACCTGTCCAGTCTAATGCAGTTCAGTGCAACAGCTCTGCCATTAATTCTACCTTTTAACAAAGTTTATAATGTTCAGTTTTTGTGTAAAATTAATTCTGTGTTTATTATTGAGGTTGTAGTTTGCAGAGGGCTTTTACTGGACTGCATTATATTGACAGGTGTTTCTAATTTTTTGCCGTCTCCGTTTGTATACAATGACGGGGGACAGAATAGTGGAAACAGCTGTCAGTAAAATGCATTCCAGTAAATGTATGAGCTCAGTATGAGCTCAATGCCAAACATAGATGTCTATTACTGTGACAAAAAGAAAACCTGAGCATTAGAGGCACCAGAGGAGGAAACTTTATGGTACAACATTTGGATTGGACTGGATTAGATTGGACAGGTGGAGCTGATAAAGTGGACACTCAAATTCCACATTCACTAATGCAAATTTACTCAAAAAAGTGCTCATGAAAGAAATGGAACAATACCTGCCAGCGCTGTCTTACCCACAAAACAAAACTTTAACTGACTTTATCGTTAACCTTTTTTAAAAAAAAAAAAATAAAATAAAAATCTTTTTTAATTAATTAGTTTTGCTTTAGTTTTGTTCTTGCTGTATTTCTCATGCACTGCTTTATGTTTTAACGACTTCATGTCCCATCTACTTGTAATCAATGTTGTAGTCTTCTTTGTGACTTGAAAAAAAAATTTACCAAAAAAAAAAAAGAAAGAAAAGAAAGAAAGAAAGAAAAAAAAGATGCTTCTCAGAAGTTTCTGCTTCCGACCTCGAAGGCTGGAAAATACACGCTTCACCTCATTTATTCAAACTTAAACCCACCAAAAAAAATGTGACGACTAAGCACAGAGTGAAAATAAATAGCAGCACACAAGAGCAGTTTTTATAGGCACTGAAAGGAAAACTCTAACATTTAAAAATTATTATAATTAAATGATGATAAGAAGAAAAAAACAGCAGCTTTTCCATTAACTGACCGCTTTAACGACTTAAAGCGTCATAATGAGAATTTTAATGCAGAAACTTCACTGCCACTGTTGTTTACCAGCATGTGGATTCGTAATTGTGAAGGCACCAGGTCCAAGTGGGACAACAGCGCCCTCCACAGGAGAACATGAGAACCACAAAAACTTCACTGATCCCAGAGGGTAGGTTAGGGTCAGCTGCAGCCGCTCAGATTCAAAAGAGGAGAATTAAAGAATATGAAACAGAAAAATAGATAAGAAAAGTAAAAATATGTGCATTATGTATAAAAAAGTATGTGCATTAAGTCTAAATATGTGCATTAATCCTACAAAATATTACAATAAACACAAACATCTGAACCTGACGACCCCTGCATGTCCCAAAATGCCTCCATCTGACAAAATAAAACAGCTAATGTCTATCTATATTGGTTAATGAGTTAAATAAATGTATTATATTGTGGATTGGAAGGGAAAAATAAGGAATGTGACAGTCTGTTTATTATGCTGAACCTCACTGACCTCAAGGATGCACTCCAGTCCTGCTGGGTGAGTTATGAATGAATTAACAATTGAATTTATATTAAAAAAAAAAAAAAAAAAAAATCGATGTACATATGTATAAACTACAAGAATGCTCTGTCAAAAATCCAATGGAAGTCTGAGGCAAAATCAGCAGCATACAGCGACAGATCAAATACTAAAGTGCAACAGTTGTTTTGCAAGCTATCAACATTATAACAATATTATAATGATGCAACAGCACTGAGGTAAGGCCTTGACGACTGTTGCATCTCAGTTGTCAAAAATAAAAAAGTTTTTCTTCTGTTGCTTTCCTTTGGATTCCTAAAAAACACCCCAAAAGACATTTTTTAGAATTATTTTGCCACAGAAACTTATCAAAACAGAGAAATCGTCTTTTCAGCAGCATCTCGCTTCATACTCTCACAGTTCATCCCAGGGCTGAACGATATATCGCCATCACATCGTTATCTCAAAAGGCAACAATATGGGCGATTTCAAATTTAGGGTTAACCTGAGACACTGATCGGTCTGCTCTTATCGATAAATACTTTGAGAAGTAACTGCATTTTCTACATGCTGTTTTTTGAAGAACACTTAATTTTCACTGTTGCAACACTTAAAATTTCAGATTTTAGTGAACCCTTAGTCATATCATATCGAGATATTTGGCATAAATATCGAAGTGTGAAATTTGGTCCATATCGTACAGCCCTATCGGTCGTGATGGGAGATGACTCAGTGTTGTTGTTTCGAGCGCGGGCAGAGGGCTTCCCAGCGCCTCCTGAACCTATTAGGACGAAGCGATCCACATCAGCAAATCTGAAACACGGATATTGACGAGACAGACGACTCCAGCGGTATGCAAAACGGCTGCTTTATTTAGAAACCTTTAGTGAAACGTCTCTGGAAACAGGAAAATTGCATGGCTGTTCACCCTGGAGAGGAGAAGACTGATCAGAACAGAAGGCACTGTTGAACATTTCTGCTCAGTGGTACGGTGACGTTTTTTTTTGTTTGTTTGTTTGTTTCTACTCGAAACCCAAAGTCCAACCTACAGGAGGTGATGTTTAAAATCAAGAGCGTGTCCAACAGGTGAGCACAAGTGATGACATGAAGATGACAGTGAACAGGTGCTGCTGCAAAAAAAAAAAAAAAAAAACCATCTTGGTGCTGCAAAAGAAGATGTATACAACCCCACCACCACCACCACTATGACCACCACCAGACGTTTCCAGGCATTCCCACTCATTGAAATTCAAGCACTCAAGCTCAGGCATGTTTTGGAGGAGCGGATGACTCTGGCTGTAAACCTCACTGTTTACTCCAGGTCTTGTCATCCTGGTGAAATCCTTCATTTTCAAAACTGCACTTATCCATCGCAGGGTTTTTCCCTCGGGATATGAAGTGCTGACTCAAGGACGGAAAAGAGAGCATAGACAAATTTGGATGCTATGTTTCAATTTTTACAAAAAAAGTGCCCTCAAGGCTTTGTTCTCGAATCCCGAAACTTTCAAGAATTTTCAAGGCTCGTGGGAAGCCGCTGTTCTCCAACTGGGTAACAGTGACACTCACAGTTATATTGCTAAGTCCCCCCCGCACGCAGCCGTTTTGATGTAAATTATGCTAAATTAAGACAAGTGGTTTCATTCAGACACTTCACGGGCAGAGTGGTGAGCCGCAGCCAGAACAGCAACCTCAAAATCTGTCTTCATTAAGGAAAGATTTACGAAAATAAGTTAAGTCTCCAAAAATATTTCTCTCGTACGTCCGCCCCTTGCCCCTTCGGTTCATTTCAGTTCATGTCAGAAAAAATCCCAAGAGGCTGCATCTTTATTTTGGCCGTGACTGTGAGCTCGCCTGCGCTCTGCCCCGATGCGGTTAGCTCTCTCTTTTTCTGCGGGAGAAGACGTCAAGTCAAAATCAGCTGCAAAAATCACCACTTTAATGCTAACTTACCAAAAAAATCATACTTTGTAAAACACGACTTAAGACATTTTCTGGCGTTTTGGGGTGCACCGGTGAATTCGGCATTTTGTGATCCACCACAAAGTACTGACATCAGCATAATGTCAACTTTTCAAATGGTTCTGCGCTGGCTGCTGCTGCCTTGCGTGGTGTAATTTGGTGAAAGATGATTGTAGGAATATGGAGCAGAACAATTATGGATCACATGTATGTCTAATTCACCAGTGGCCCATAAGGACTGCCAAAAGGTCTTAAGTTAAGCTCTACCAGTCATGTATATTTACTCATAACCAAGGAAATGTTAAGTTGTGTGAATCATAAACAGATTATGACATGACATTTCCTCACCAACACAACAAAGAAAGACTATCGTGCATCAGGGCCACCTGTGCTGCAAAAGCACGAGCTCCTCCGTCTACCATGACAGCGCCGACAAATACCTTCAGAACAAGATTTCAACGATAATCTTCAAAAGGCCGATCAGGATAGTCCAGAAGATAGACTCTTCTTCTTGAAAGTCGTCCTCGGCCGCCTGAGGGGCTTTCTGTTGCTCTTGTTCGTCTTCTGCGGGGTACGAGCCCTTGTCGTACGGGTCCTGTGGCGCCGTCTGATCGTAAAACACGCGCATTTCAAATTCACTCTCTTGGTGAGACGGGTGGCCGTAAATGCTGATTCCCACGGGCCTCATGAAGTCCCCGGGCACCACCACCACGTCCTGGCCGCAGGTCGCCGACTGGAGCTTGTAGGTGTCGAAGTTGGGCCGCAGGGTCTTGTCGGACACGTACAAATCTGCGTCTCCCTTGAGGCTACGCATGTGCAGGATGATCCTGCCGTCGTGGTTGAGCCGCAGGTAGCTGTAGTTGCCGGCCCCGATGTGGCCCTGAACCACGTGGAGCAGCACCCACTCCTCAGGGACGCCGTCATCATCCGGGGCTTGCAGGAAGCCTCTCGCCTGGGACAGGAGGAGAGCCACGACCAGGCCGCTGCAGCACAGCATCATGGTGAAGACATCTGTCAGTCAGCCAGAGACTGGACGACAGCAGACAGCCTGCAAACAGGGAGGCAGAGCCAAGAAAAGCAGCGGATCAGCTTCAACAACAAGGCACACACATGGTAGGGCTGGGACGACCTGCTTATCTCCCAGTTTGATACTATCACAAAACTTGCACACCGATTTGTTATTCATTGCCATTTTGTGGATGTAAAGTTTCATGAGGCGGTGATTATCCTAGAGGTCGCAAGGGCTCATTTTATACAGTGACGTCCGGTTTCCAAAAATGCTCCGCCTGCAGTGAAATGGCTGCTATGGGGGCCAACATCATCACACAGGAATCAAATGTGGCTCCTTGAATCCACAAGAGTCTCAGCTTTCCAGTCAAAGCCAACTGATGCAGCTCCAAGACTGTTTAGGCCCCAGTCTGCACACACACACACCATTTTACAACAGGCCACAAGAACACATGTGGACTGCAGGCTTTGGGGCCCAAACTGCATGGGATTAGCAGAAGGTGGGCATGTCTGCAAAGGGGAGAGAACCCATTTTCATTCACACATCTGGAGGTCAGAGGTCAAGGGACCCCACTGGAGATGACCATGCCAGTTTCTCCCTCACCAAAACGTAGCCTAACTTTGGAGCGATATTGAGCCTGCTAGCTGACAACCTGACATGACATGCTTGGCACCAACGGATTCCTTAGATTGCCTAGTTTCATATAATCAATTCAAAGAAGAAAAGATAAAACAGGAAAACGGTGATAAACAGCCTAATAGGACGCGTCTGTCCTCACCTGACCCGGCGTGCCGAGGTGGAGGTGCTACAAGTGAACCCGATCCGAGCCGCGCGGAGCCTCTAAAAATAAATTCATCGGTTAAAGTCCAACTCAGCAAGTGTGACCTTTGCCTGGCAGAAGCAAACTCATTTACAACCCGAGATGGAGACGTGCTGAGGCGCAAGCCGCTCAGAGTCTGTGGACTGTCAGACTGTCAGGAGAGGAAAGGAAAGCAGCTCTCCGCTTCACGAACCTCTGATAAAGCGATTTGTTTATAATGAAATGCAAGGTGACGTTAGCTTTATCACAGCTAGCCACACTGTCAGTTACACACACACACACACACTAACTGCTAACGGTGCTGCTAGCTAGTTCAGCTCCAAATTAAGCTAATGTCTGCGCTTCGGTTCCGCTCAGAGC